>NW_024543476.1:0-115466 GCF_018167655.1 Microtus oregoni | reverse complement strand
CAGCACCCTGAAAACTGAGCACCGAGCACCCCGGAGCACTGAGCACCGGGCACCCCGAGCACTGAGCACCCAGCACCCTGAGTACTGAGCACCCAGCACCCTAAGTATTGAGCACTGACCACTGAGCTCCCTGAGCACTGAGCACCCAGCACCCTGAGCACTGAGCACCCAGCATCCTGAGCACTGAGTACTGAGCACCCAGCACCCCAAACACTGAGCACCGAGCACCCTGAGAACTGAGCACCGAGCACCCCTGAGTACTGAGCAGCCAGCACCATGAGTACTGAGCACCGAGCACCCAGAGTACTGAGCAACCTGAGTACTGAGCACCCAGCACCCTGAGAATGAGCACCCAGCACCCTGAGCACTGAGTAGCCAGCACCCTGAGCACTGAGCACCCAGCACCCTGAGCACTGAGCACACAGCACCCTGAGCACTGAGCACCCAGCACCCTGAGTACTGAGCACTGAGCACCCAGCACCCCGAGCACTGAGCACCCAGCACCCTGAGTACTGAGCACTGAGCACCCAGCACCCCGAGTACTGAGCACCAAGGACCCTGAGTACTGAACACCCAGCACCCTGAGGCACTGAGCACTGAGCACCCTGAGCACTGAGTACTGAGCACCGAGCACCCCGAGCACTGAGCACCCAGCACCCCGAGTACTAAGCACCGAGCATCCTGAGTACTGAGCACCAGCACCCTGAGCACTGAACACACAGCACCCTGAGTACTGAGCACATCGAGCACTGAGCACCCAGCACCCTGGAGTACTGAGCACCGAGCACCCCGAGCACTGAGCACCCAGCACCCCGAGCACTGAGCACCCAGCACCCCGAGCACTGAGCACCCAGCACCCTGAGTACTGAGCACCCAGCACCCTGAGTACTGAGCACCCAGCGTACTGAGCACCGAGCACCCAGCACCCTGAGTACTGAGCACCCAGCACCCTGAGCACTGAGCACCCACCACCCTGAGTACTGAGCACTGAGCACGCCGAGTATTGAGCACCGGGCACCCCGAGCACTAAGCACCCAGCACCCAGAGCACCGAGCACCCAGCACCCTGAGCACTGAGCACCCAGCACCCTGAGCACTGAGCACCCAGCACCCTGAGCACTGAGCACCCGGCACCCTGAGCACTGAGCACCCAGCACCCTGAGCACTGAGCACCCAGCACCCTGAGTACTGAGCACCCAACGTACTGAGCACCGAGTACCCTGAGCACTGAGCACCCAGAACCCCGAGTACTGAGCACCGGGCACCCCGAGCACTAAGCACCCAGCACCCCGAGCACCGAGCACCCAGCACCCTGAGCACTGAGCACCGAGCACCCTGAGTACTGAGCACCCAGCACCCTGAGTACTGAGCACCCAGCGTACTGAGCACCGAGCACCCAGCACCCTGAGTACTGAGCACCCAGCACCCTGAGCACTGAGCACCCAGCGCCCTGAGTACTGAGCACCGGGCACCCCGAGCACTAAGCACCCAGCACCCAGAGCACCGAGCACCCAGCACCCTGAGCACTGAGCACCCAGCACCCTGAGCACTGAGCACCCAGCACCCTGAGCACTGAGCACCTAGCACCCTGAGCACTGAGCACCCAGCACCCTGAGTTCTGAGCACCCAACGTACTGAGCACCTAGTACCCTGAGAACTGAGCACCCAGAACCCCGAGTACTGAGCACCGGGCACCCCGAGCACTAAGCACCCAGCACCCTGAGCACTGAGCACCGAGCACCCCAAGCACTGAGCACCCAGCACCCGGAGTACTGAGCACCCAGCACCCTGAGTACTAAGCACCGAGCACCCTGAGTACTGAGCACCCAGCACCCTGAGCACTGAACACACAGCACCCTGAGTACTGAGCACCTAGAGGACTGAGCACCCAGCACCCTGAGTACTGAGCACCGAGCACCTCGAGCACTGAGCACCCAGCACCGCGAGCACTGAGCACCCAGCACCCCGAGCACAGAGCACCCAGCACCCTGAGTACTGAGCACGCAGCACCCTGAGTACTGAGCACCCAGCACCCCGAGCACTGAGCACCCAGCACCCTGAGCACTGAGCACCCAGCACCCGAGTACTGAGCACCCAGCACCCTGAGTACTGAGCACCCAGCACCCTGAGTACTGAGCAACCAGCACCCCGAGTACTGAGCACCAAGCACCCTGAGTACTGAACACCCAGCACCCTGAGCACTGAGCACTGAGCACCCTGAGCACTGAGTACTGAGCACCGAGCACCCCGAGCACTGAGCACCCAGCACCCGGAGTACTGAGCACCCAGCACGCTGAGTACTAAGCACCGAGCATCCTGAGTACTGAGCACCCAGCACCCTGAGCACTGAACACACAGCACCCTGAGTACTGAGCACCTCGAGCACTGAGCACCCAGCACCCTGAGTACTGAGCACCGAGCACCCCGAGCACTGAGCACCCAGCACGCCGAGCACTGAGCACCCAGCACCCCGAGCACTGAGCACCCAGCACCCTGAGTACTGAGCACCCAGCACCCTGAGTACTGAGCACCCAGCACCCTGAGCACTGAGTACCCAGCGCCCCGAGCACTGAGCACCCAGCACCCTGAATACTGAGCACCCAGCACCCTGAGCACTGAGTACCCAGCACCCTGAGCACTGAGCACCCAGCACCCTGAATACTGAGCACCCAGCACCCCGAGCCCTGAGCTCCCAGCACCCTGAGTACTGAGCATCAAGCACCCTGAGCACTGAGCACCCAGCACCCTGAGCACTGAGCAGCCAGCACCCTGAGCACTGAGCACCCAACGTACTGAGCAACGAGCACCCCTAGCACTGAGCAGCCAGAACCCTGAGTACTGAGCGCTCAGCACCCTGAGTACTGAGCACCCAGCACCCCGAGCACTGAGCACCCAGCACCCCGAGCACTGAGCACCCAGCACCCCGAGCACTGAGCACCCAGCACCGTGAGTACTGAGCACCCAGCACCCTGAAAACTGAGCACCGAGCACCCCGAGCACTGAGCACCGGGCACCCCGAGCACTGAGCACCCAGCACATTGAGTACTGAGCACCCAGCACCCTAAGTATTGAGCACTGACCACTGAGCTCCCTGAGCACTGAGCACCCAGCACCCTGAG
Organism: Microtus oregoni; assembly: GCF_018167655.1. Taxonomy (NCBI): domain Eukaryota; kingdom Metazoa; phylum Chordata; class Mammalia; order Rodentia; family Cricetidae; genus Microtus; species Microtus oregoni. The sequence goes on along the minus strand of NW_024543476.1, from coordinate 112,348 downwards.
CACTGAGCACCCAGCATCCTGAGCACTGAGTACTGAGCACCCAGCACCCCAAACACTGAGCACCGAGCACCCTGAGAACTGAGCACCGAGCACCCTGAGTACTGAGCAGCCAGCACCATGAGTACTGAGCACCGAGCACCCAGAGTACTGAGCAACCTGCGTACTGAGCACCCAGCACCCTGAGAATGAGCACCCAGCACCCTGAGCACTGAGTACCCAGCACCCTGAGCACTGAGCACCCAGCACCCTGAGCACTGAGCACACAGCACCCTGAGCACTGAGCACCCAGCACCCTGAGTACTGAGCACTGAGCACCCAGCACCCCGAGCACTGAGCACCCAGCACCCTGAGTACTGAGCACTGAGCACCCAGCACCCCGAGTACTGAGCACCAAGCACCCTGAGTACTGAACACCCAGCACCCTGAGCACTGAGCACTGAGCACCCTGAGTACTGAGCACATCGAGCACTGAGCACCCAGCACCCTGAGTACTGAGCACCGAGCACCCCGAGCACTGAGCACCCAGCACCCCGAGCACTGAGCACCCAGCACCCCGAGCACTGAGCACCCAGCACCCTGAGTACTGAGCACCCAGCACCCTGAGTACTGAGCACCCAGCACCCTGAGCACTGAGAACCCAGCACCCTGAGCACTGAGCACCCAGCACCCTGAATACTGAGCACCCAGCACCCTGAGCACTGAGTACCCAGCACCCTGAGCACTGAGCACCCAGCACCCTGAGTACTGAGCACCCAGCACCAAGAGTTCTGAGCACCGAGCATCCTGAGCACTGAGCACCGAGCACCCCGAGCACTGAGCACCCAGCACACTGAGTAATGAGCACCCAGCACCCCGAGTACTGAGAACCCAGAACCGTGAGTACTGAGCACCCAGCACCCTGAGTACTGAGCACCCAGCACCCTGAGTACTGAGCACTGATCACCCTGAGCACTGAGCACCCAGCACCCTGAGTACTGAGCACCCAGCACCCTGAGTACTGAGCACCCAGCACCCTGGGCACTGAGCACCCAGCACCCTGAGTGCTGAGCACCGAGCACCCTGAGTACTGAGCACCCAGCACCCTGAGCAATGAGCACCCAGCACCCTGAGTACTGAGCACTGATCACCCTGAGCACTGAGCACTCAGCACCCTGAGTACTGAGCACCCAGCACCCTGAGTACTGAGCACCCAGCACCCTGGGCACTGAGCACCCAGCACGCTGAGTGCTGAGCACCCAGCACCCCGAGCACTGAGCATCCAGCACCCTGAGTACTGAGCACCATGAGTACTGAGCACTGAGCACCCAGCAGCCTGAGTACTGAGCACCCTGAGGACTGAGCACCCATCACCCTGAGCACTGAGAACCCAGCAACCTGAGTACTGAGCTCTGATCACCCTGAGCACTGAGCACCCAGCACCCTGAGTACTGAGCACACAGCACCCTGAGTACTGAGCACCCAGCACGCTGGGCACTGAGCACCCAGCACCCTGAGTGCTGAGCACCGAGCACCCTGAGTACTGAGCACCATGAGGACTGAGCACCCAGCACCCTGAGCACTGGGCACTGATCACCCTGAGCACTGAGCACCCAGCACCCTGAGTACTGAGCACCCAGCACCCCGAGCACTGAGCACCCAGCACCCCGAGCACTGAGCACTGAGCACCCTAAGTACTGAGCACCCTGAGTACTAAGCACCCAGCACCCTGAGTACTGAGCACCCAGCACCCTGAGCACTGAGCACCCAGCACCCTGAGTACTGAGCACCCAGCACCCCGAGTACTGAGCACCCAGCACCCTGAGTACTGACCTGAGTACTGAGCACCCAGCACCCTGAGTACTGAGCACCCAGCACCCTGAGTACTGAGCACTCAGCACCCTGAGTACTGAGCACCGAGCACCCCGAGCACTGAGCACCCAGCACCTTGAGCACTGAGCACCCAGCACCCTGAGTACTGAGCACCCAGCACCCCGAGTACTGAGCACCCAGCACCCTGAGTACTGAGCACCCAGCACCCCGAGCACTGAGCACCCAGCACCCTGAGTACTGAGGACCCAGCACCCTGAGCACTGAGCACCCAGCACCCTGAGTACTGAGCACCCAGCACCCTGAGTACTGAGCACCCAGCACCCTGAGTACTGAGCACCCAGCACCCTGAGTACTGAGCACCCAGCACCCTGAGCACTGAGCACCCAGCACCCTGAGCACTGAGCACCCAGCACCCCGAGCACTGCGCACCCAGCACCCTGAGTACTGAGCACCCAGCACCCTGAGCACTGAGCACCCAGCACCCTGAGCACTGAGCACCCAGCACCCTGAGTACTGAGCACCCAGCACCCTGAGTAGTGAGCACCCAACGTACTGAGCACCGAGCACCCCGAGCACTGAGTACCCAGCACCCTGAGTACTGAGCACCGAGCCCCCCGAGCACTGAGCACCCAGCACCCTGAGTACTGAGCACTGATCACCCTGAGCACTGAGCACCCAGCACCCTGAGTACTGAGCACCCAGCACCCTGAGTACTGAGCACCCAGCACCCTGGGCACTGAGCACCCAGCACCCTGAGTGCTGAGCACCGAGCACCCTGAGTACTGAGCACCATGAGGACTGAGCACCCAGCACCCTGAGCACTGGGCACTGATCACACTGAGCACTGAGCACCCAGCACCCTGAGTACTGAGCACCCAGCACCCCGAGCACTGAGCACCCATCACCCCGAGCACTGAGCACTGAGCACCCTAAGTACTGAGCACCCTGAGTACTAAGCACCCAGCACCCTGAGTACTGAGCACCCAGCACCCTGAGCACTGAGCACCCAGCACCCTGAGTACTGAGCACCCAGCACCCCGAGTACTGAGCACCCAGCACCCTGAGTTCTGACCTGAGTACTGAGCACCCAGCACCCTGAGTACTGAGCACCCAGCACCCTGAGTACTGAGCACTCAGCACCCTGAGTACTGAGCACCGAGCACCCCGAGCACTGAGCACCCAGCACCTTGAGCACTGAGCACCCTGAGGACTGAGCACCCAGCACGCTGAGCACTGAGCACCGATCACCCTGAGCACTGAGCACCCAGCACCAAAAGCACTGAGCACCCAGCACCCTGAGTACTGAGCACCCAGCACCCCGAGTACTGAGCACCCAGCACCCTGAGTACTGAGCACCCAGCACCCCGAGCACTGAGCACCCAGCACCCTGAGTACTGAACACCCTGAGTACTGAGCACTGAGCACTGAGCACCCTGAGTACTGAGCACCCTGAGGACTGAGCACCCAGCACCCTGAGCACTGAGCACCCAGCACCCTGAGTACTGAGCACTGATCACCCTGAGCACTGAGCACCCAGCACCCCGAGCACTGAGCACCCAGCACCCTGAGTACTGAGGACCCAGCACCCTGAGCACTGAGCACCCAGCACCCTGAGTACTGAGCACCCAGCACCCTGAGTACTGAGCACCCAGCACCCTGGGCACTGAGCACCCAGCACCCTGAGTACTGAACACCGAGAACCCTGAGTACTGAGCACCCAGCACCCTGAGTCCTGAGCCCCAGCACCCTGAGCACTGAGCAACCAGCACTCTGAGCACTGAGCACCAAGCACCCTGAGTACTGAGCAACCAGCACCCTGAGTACTGAACACCCAGCCCCCTGAGCACTGAGCACTGAGCACACAGCACCCTGAGCACTGAGCACTGAGCACCCAGCACCCTGAGCACTGAGCACCCAGCACCCCGAGCACTGAGCACCCAGCACCCTGAGCACCCAGCACCCTGAGCACTGAGCACCCTGAGCACTGAGCACTGAGCACCCAGCACCCTGAGTACTGAGCACCCAACACTCTGAGCACTGAGCACCCAGCACGCTGAGTACTGAGCACTGAGCACACAGCACCCTGAGTACTGAGCACCCAGAACTCCGAGCACTGAGCAACCAGCTCCCCGAGCACTGAGCACCCAGCACCCCGAGTGCTGAGCACTGAGCACCCTGAGTACTGAGCACCCAGCACTCCAAGTACTGAGCACTGAGCACCCTGAGAACTGAGCACCCAGCACCCTGAGCACTGAGCACTGAGAACCCTGAGTACTGAGCACCGAGCACCCTGAGTACTGAGCACCCAGCACCCTGAGCACTGAGCACGGAGCACCCCGAGAACTGAGCATCCAGCACCCTGAGCACTGAGCACCCAGCACCTTGAGTACTGAGCACCGAGCACCCCGAGCACTGAGCACCCAGCACCCTGAATACTGAGAACCCAGCACCATGAGCACTGAGCACACAGCACCCTGAGCACTGAGCACCCAGCACCCCGAGCACTGAGCACCCAGCACCCTGAGTACTGAGCACCCAACACCCAGAGTACTGAGCACCCAGCACCCTGAGCACTGAGCACCCAGGACCCTGAGTACTGAGCACCCAGCACCCTGAGTACTGAGCACCCAGCACCCTGAGCACTGAGCACTGAGCACCCAACACCGTGAGCACTGAGCACCCAGCACCCCGAGCACTGAGCACCCAGCACTCCGAGCACTGAGCACCCAGCACCCTGAGCACTGAGCACCCAGCACGCTGAGCACTGAGCACCCAGCCCCCTGAGTACTGAGCACCCAGCACCATGAGTACTGAGCACCCAGCACCCTGAGTACTGAGCACACAGCACCCTGAGTACTGAGCACCGAGCTCCCCGAGCACTGAGCACCCAGCACCCCGAGCAACGAGCACCCTGAGTACTAAGCACCGAGCACCCTGAGCACTGAGCACCCAGCACCCTGAGCACTGAGGACCCAGCACCCTGAGCACCGAGCAAACAGCACCATGAGTACTGAGCACAAAGCACCCTGAGCACTGAGCACCCAGCACCCTGAGTACTGAGCACAGAGCACCCCGAGTACTGAGCACCCAGCACCCCGAGCACTGAGCATCCAGCACCCCGAGCACTGAGCACCCAGCACACTGAGCACTGAGCACCCTGAGTACTGAGCACCCAGCACCCTGAGCACTGAGCACCCAGCACCCTGAGTACTGAGCACTGAGCACCCAGCACCCCGAGCACTGAGCACCCAGCACCCTGAGTACTGAACACTGAGAGACAAGCACCCCGAGCACTGAGCACCCAGCACCCTGAGCACTGAGCACCCAGCACCCGAGTACTGATCACCCAGCACCCTGAGAACTGAGCACTCAGCACCCTGAGTACTGAGCACCCAGCACCCTGAGTACTGAGCACCCAGCACCCTGAGCACTGAGCACCCAGTACCCTGAGCACTGAGCACCCAGCACCCCGAGCACTGCGCACCCAGCACCCTGAGTACTGAGCACCCAGCACCCTGAGCACTGAGCACCCAGCACCCTGAGCACTGAGCACCCAGCACCCTGAGTACTGAGCACCCAGCACCCTGAGTAGTGAGCACCCAACGTACTGAGCACCGAGCACCCCGAGCACTGAGTACCCAGCACCCTGAGTACTGAGCACCGAGCACCCCGAGCACTGAGCACCCAGCACCCTGAGTACTGAGCTCTGAGCACCCCGAGCACTGAGCACCCAGCGCCCCGAGCACTGAGCACCCAGCGCCCCGAGCACTGAGCACCCAGAACCCCGAGCAATGAGCACCCAGTGCCCCGAGCACTGAGCACCCAGCAACCCCGAGCACTGTGCACCCAGCAACCCCGAGCACTGAGCACCCAGCACCCCGAGCACTGAGCACCCAGCACCCTGAGTACTGAGAACCCAGCACCCTGAGTACTGAGCACCCAGCACCCTGAGCATTGAGCACCCAGCACACTGAGTACTGAGCACCCAACACCCCAAGCACTGAGCACCCTGAGTATTGAGCACCCAGCACCCCAAGCACTGAGCACACTGAGTACTGAGCACCCAGCATCCTGAGTAATGAGCAACCAGCACCCCGAGCACTGAGCACCCAGCAACCTGAGTACTGAGCACCGAGCACCCTGAGCACTGAGCACCCAGCACCCTGAGAACTGAGCACCGAGCACCCCGAGTACTGAGCACCCAGCACCCCGAGCACTGAGCACCCAGCACCCCGAGCACTGAGCACCCAGCACACCTAGCAACGACCACTCGGGGTACTAAGCACCGAGCACCCTGAGCACTGAGCACCCAGCACCCTGAGCACTGAGCTCCCAGCACCCTGAGTACTGAGCACAAAGCACCCTGAGCACTGAGCACCCAGCACCCCGTGCACTGAGCACCCAGCACCACGAGCAACGAGCAATGAGCACCCTGAGCACTGAACACCCAGCACCCTGAGGACTGATCACCCAGCACCCCGAGCACTGAGCACCCAGCACCCTGAGCACTGAGCACCCTGAGTACTGAGCACTGAGCACCCTGAGTACTGAGCACTGAGCACCCTGCGTACTGAGCACCCAGCACACTGAGTACTGAGCACCCAGCACCCTGAGCACTGAGCACCGAGCTCCCTGAGCACTGAGCACCCAGCACCCTGAGCACTGAGCACCCAGCACCCCGAGCAGTGAGCACCCAGCACCCTGAGCCCTGAGCACCCTGAGTACTGAGCACTGAGCACCCTGAGTACTGAGCACCCAGCACCCTGAGTACTGAGCACCCAGCACCCTGAGTACTGAGCACCCAGCACCCTGAGTACTGAGCACCCAGCACCCTGAGCAATGAGCACCCTGAGTACTGAGCACCCAGCACCCTGAGCACTGAGCACCGAACATCCCGAGTTCTGAGCACCCAGCACCCAGAGTAATGAGCACCCAGCAACCTGAGTACTGAGCACACAGCACCCTGAGCAATGAGCACCCCGAGCACTGAGCACCCAGCACCCTGAGCACTGAGGACAAAGCACCCTGAGTACTGAGCACCCAGCACCCTGAGTACTGAGCATCCAGCACCCCGAGCACTGAGCACCCAGCACCCTGAGTACTGAGCACTGAGTACCCAGCACCCTGTGTACTTAGCACGGAGTACCCAGCACCCCGAGCACTGAGCACCCAGCACCCTGAGCACTGAGCACCCTGAGTACTGAGCACCCAGCACCCTGAGCACTGAGCACCCAGCTCCCTGAGCACTGAGTACCCAGCACCCTGAGCACTGACTGCCCAGAACCCTGAGCACTGAGCACCCAGCACCCTGAGCACTGAGCACCCAGCACCCCGAGCACTGAGCACCCTGAGTACTGAGCACTGAGCACCCTGAGTACTGAGCACTGAGCACCCTGAGTACTGAGCACCCAGCACCCTGAGTACTGAGCATCCAGCACCCCGAGCACTGAGCACCCAGCACCCTGAGTACTGAGCACTGAGTACCCAGCACCCTGTGTACTGAGCACGGAGTACCCAGCACCCCGAGCCCTGAGCACCCAGCACCCTGAGCATTGAGCACCCAGCACCCCGAGCACTGAGCACCCAGCACCCTGAGCACGGAGCACCCTGAGTACTGAGCACTGAGCACCCTGAGTACTGAGCACCCAGCACCCTGAGCACTGAGCACCCAGCACCCTGAGTACTGAGCACCCAGCACCCTGAGCACTGTGCACCCAGCACCCTGAGTACTGAGCACTGAGCACCCCGCACCCCGAGCAAGGGTGCTCAGTGCTCAGTACTCAGCGTGCTGGGTGCTCAGTGCTCAGGGTGCTCGGTGATCAGTACTCAGGGTGCTCAGTGCTCAGTACTCAGCGTGCTGGGTGCTCAGTGCTCAGGGTGCTGGGTGCTGGGTGCTCAGTACTCAGGGTGCTGGGTGCTCAGTATTCAGGGTGCTCAGTGCTCGGGGTGCTGGGTGCTCAGTACTCCGGGTGCTGGGTGCTCAGTACTCAGGGTGCTGGGTGGTCATTCTCGGGGTGCTGGGTGCTCAGTGCTCGGGGTGCTGGGTGCTCAGTACTCGGGGTGCTGGGTGCTCAGTGCTCAGCGTGCTGGGTGCTCAGTACTCAGGTTGCTCGGTTCTCAGTACTCAGGGTGCTTTGTGCTCATTCTCGGGGTGCTGGGTGCTCAGTGCTCGGGGTGCTGGGTGCTCAGTGCTCGGGGTGCTGGGTGCTCAGTGCTCAGCGTGCTGGGTGCTCAGTACTCCGGGTGCTCGGTTCTCAGTACTCAGGGTGCTGGGTGCTCATTCTCGGGGTGCTGGGTGCTCAGTGCTCAGGGTCCTCGGTGCTCAGTACTCAGGGTGCTCAGTAATCAGCGTGCTTTGTGCTCAGTGCTCAGGGTGCTGGGTGCTCAGTACTCACGGTGCTGGGTGCTCAGTACTCGGGGTGCTGGGTGCTCATTACTCAGGGTGCTGGGTGCTCAGTGCTAGGGGTGCTCGCTGCTCAGTACTCTTGGTGCTGGGTGCTCAGTACTCAGGGTGCTGGGTGCTCAGTGCTCGGGGTGCTCGGTGCTCAGTACTCGGGGTGCTCGGTGCTCAGTACTCAGGGTGCTGGGTGCTCAGTGCTCAGGGTCCTCGGTGCTCAGTACTCAGGGTGCTCAGTGATCAGTACTCAGCGTGCTGGGTGCTCCGTGCTCAGGGTGCTCGGTGCTCAGTACTCAGGGTGCTCAGTGCTCAGTACTCAGCGTGCTGTGTGCTCAGTGCACAGGGTGCTGGGTGCTCAGTACTCAGGGTGCTGGGTGCTTAGTACTCAGGGTGCTCGGTCCTCAGTGCTCAGGGTGCTGGGTGCTCAGTAATCAGGGTGCTGGGTGCTCAGTGCTCAGGGTGCTCAGTGCTCAGTACTCAGGGTGCTCGGTGCTCAGTGCTCTGGGTGCTGGGTGCTCAGTGCTCGGGGTGCTGGGTGCTCAGTGCTCAGGGTGCTGGGTGCTCAGTACTCAGGGTGCTCAGATCTCAGGGTGCTGGGTGCTCAGTACTCAATGTGCTGGGTGCTCAGTGCTCAGGGTGCTGGATGCTCAGTACTCAGTGTGCTGGGTCCTCAGTGCTCAGGGTGCTGGGTGCTCAGTGCTCGGGGTGCTCAGTACTCAGGGTGCTGTGTGTTCAGTGCTCAGGTTACTGGGTGCTCAGTACTCAGGGTGCTCGGTGCTTAGTACTCAGGGTGCTGGGTGCTCAGTAATCCGGGTGCTGGGTGCTCAGTGCTCGGGGTGCTCGGTGCTCAGTGCTCAGGGTGCTGGGTGCTCAGTACTCAGGGTGCTCATTGCTCAGCGTGCTGGGTGCTCAGTACTCAGGGTGCTGGGTGCTCAGTACTCAGGGTGCTCAGTGCTCAGTACTCAGGGTGCTCAGTGCTCAGGGTGCTGGGTGCTCAGTGCTCAGGGTGCTCGGTGCTCAGTGCTCAGGTTGCTGGGTGCTCAGTACTCAGGGTGCTGGGTGCTCAGTACTCAGGGTGCTGGGTGCTCAGTAATCAGAGTGCTGGGTGATTAGTACTCAGGGTGCTGGGTGCTCAGTGCTCGGGGTGCTGGGTGTTCAGTGCTCGGGGTGCTCGGTGCTCTGTGCTCGGGGTGCTGGGTGCTCAGTACTCAGGGTGCTGGGTGCTCAGTACTCGGTGTGCTGGGTGCTCAGTACTCAGGGTGCTCGGTGCTCAGTGCTCGGGGTGCTGGGTGCTCAGTACTCAGCGTGCTCGGTGCTCAGTTCTCAGGGTGCTCAGTGCTCAGTACGCAGGGTGCTCAGTGCTCAGTGCTCGGGGTGCTGGGTGCTCAGTGCTCGGGGTGCTGGGTGCTCAGTGATCGGGGTGCTGGGTGCTCAGTGCTCAGGGTGCTGGGTGCTCAGTGCTCAGAGTGCTGGGTGCTCAGTACTCAGGGTGCTCGGTGCTCAGTACTCAGGGTGCTCAGTGCTCAGTACTCAGCGTGCTGGGTGCTCAGTGCTCAGGGTGCTCGGTGCTCAGTACTCAGGGTGCTCAGTGCTCAGTACTCAGCGTGCTGGGTGCTCTGTGCTCAGGGTGCTGGGTGCTCAGTGCTCAGGGTGCTGGGTGCTCAGTACTCAGGTTGCTGGGTGCTCAGTGCTCAGGGTGCTGGGTGCTCAGTGCTCAGGGTGCTCGGTGCTTAGTACTCATGGTGCTCGGTGCTCGGGGTGCTGGGTGCTCAGTGCTCGGTGTGCTGGGTGCTCAGTGCTCGGGGTGCTGGGTGCTGAGTGCTCGGTGTGCTGGGTGCTCAGTGCTCGGGCTGCTGTGTGCTCAGTGCTCGGGGTGCTGGGTGCTCAGTACTCGGGGTGCTCGGTGCTCTGTACTCAGGGTGCTGGGTGCTCAGTGCTCAGGTTGCTGGGTGCTCAGTACTCAGGGTGCTGGGTGCTCGGTGCTCAGAACGCTGGGTGCTCAGTACTCAGGGTGCTGGGTGCTCAGTACTCAGGGTGCTGGGTGCTCAGTGCTCGGGGTGCTGGGTGCTCATTAATCAGGGTGCTGGGTGTTCAGTACTCAGGGTGCTCAGTACTCAGGGTGCTGGGTGCTCAGGGATCGGGGTGCTGGGAGCTCAGTACTCAGGGTGCTGGGTGCTCAGTGCTCGGGGTGCTGGGTGCTGAGTGCTCAGGGTGCTGGGTGCTCAGTACTTGGGGTGCTCGGTGCTCAGTACTCAGGGTGCTGTGTGCTCAGTACTCAGGGTGCTGGGTGCTCAGTGCTCGGTGTGCTCGGTGCTCAGTACTCAGGGTGCTCGGTGCTCAGTGCTCAGGGTGCTCGGTGCTCAGTACTCAGGGTGCTGGGTGCTCAGTGCTCAGGGTGATCGGGGCTCAGTCCTCAGGGTGCTCAGTACTCAGGCAGCTGGGTGCTCAGTGCTCGGGTTGCTCAGTACTCAGGGTGCTGGGTGCTCAGTACTCAGGGTGCTGGGTGCTCAGTACTCAGGGTGCTGGGTGCTCAGTGCTCAGGGAGCTCGGTGCTGAGTACTCAGGGTGGTGGGTGCTCAGTACTCAGTGCTCAGGGTCCTGGGTGCTCAGCGCTCTGGGTGCTTAGTGCACATTACTCAGGGTGCTGGGTGCTCAGTATTCAGGGTGCTCAGTGCTCGGGGTGCTGGGTGCTCAGTACTTCGGGTGCTGGGTGCTCAGTACTCAGGGTGCTGGGTGCTCATTCTCGGGGTCCTGGGTGCTCAGTGTTCGGGGTGCTGGGTGCTCAGTACTCGGGGTGCTGGGTGCTCAGTGCTCAGCGTGCTGGGTGCTCAGTACTCAGGGTGCTCGGTTCTCAGTACTCAGGGTGCTGGGTGCTCATTCTCGGGGTGCTGGGTGCTCAGTGCTCGGGGTGCTGGGTGCTCAGTGCTCAGGGTCCTCGGTGCTCAGTACTCAGGGTGCTCAGTACTCAGCGTGCTTTGTGCTCAGTGCTCAGGGTGCTGGGTGCTCAGTACACAGGGTGCTGAGTGCTCAGTACTCACGTTCTGGGTGCTCAGTACTCGGGGTGCTAGGTGCTCATTACTCAGGGTGCTGGGTGCTCAGTGCTCGGGGTGCTTGCTGCTCAGTACTCTTGGTGCTGCATACTCAGTACTCAGGGTGCTGGGTGCTCAGTGCTCGGGGTGCTCGGTGCTCAGTGCTCAGGATGCTCGGTGCTCATTACTTTTGGTGCTGGGTGCTCAGTACTCAGGGTGCTGGGTGCTCAGTGCTCGGGATGCTCTGTGATCAGTACTCAGGGTGCTGGGTGCTCAGTGCTCAGGGTGCTGGGTGCTCAGTACTCAGGGTGCTCAGTACTCAGTACTCAGGGTGCTGGGTTCTCAGTGCTTGGGGTGCTGGGTGCTCAGTGCTCAGGGTGCTGGGTGCTCAGTGCTCGGGGTGCTGGGTGCTCAGTACTCGGGGTGCTCGGTGCTCAGTACTCAGGGTGCTGGGTGCTCAGTACTCAGGGTGCTCAGTGCTCAGGGTGCTGGGTGCTCAGTGCTCGGGGTGCTGGGTACTCAGTGCTCAGTACACAGGGTGCTGATTGCTCAGTGCTCGGGGTGCTGCGTGCTCAGTGCTCAGTACTCAGGGTGCTGGGTGCTCAGTGCTCGGTGTGCTCTATGCTCAGTACTCAGGGTGCTGGGTGCTCAGTGCTCAGGGTGCTGGGTGCTCAGTACTCAGGGTGCTGGGTGCTCAGTGCTAAGGGTGCTGGGTGCTCAGTACTCAGGTTGCTGGGTCCTCAGTGCTCAGGGTGCTGGGTGCTCTGTGCTCGGGGTGCTCAGTACTCAGGGTGCTGTGTGTTCAGTGCTCAGGTTACTGGGTGCTCATTACTCAGGGTGCTCGGTGCTTAGTACTCAGGGTGCTGGGTGCTCAGTACTCCGGGTGCTGGGTGCTCAGTGCTCGGGGTGCTCGGTGCTCAGTGCTCAGGGTGCTGGGTGCTCAGTACACAGGGTGCTCATTGATCAGGGTGCTGGGTGTTCATTAATCAGGGTGCTGGGTGCTCAGTACTCAGGGTGCTCAGTGCTCAGTACTCAGGGTGCTCAGTACTCAGGGTGCTCAGTGCTCAGGGTGCTGGGTGCTCAGTGCTCAGGGTGCTGGGTGCTCAGTGCTCAGGGTGCTGTGTGCTCAGTACTCAGGGTGATCAGTACTCAGGGTGCTGGGTGCTCAGTGCTCAGGGTGCTGGGTGCTTAGTGCTAAGGGTGCTGGGTGCTCAGTGCTCAGGGTGCTCGGTGCTCAGTGCTCAGGTTGATGGGTGCTGAGTACTCAGGGTGCTGGGTGCTCAGTACTCAGGGTGCTCAGTGCTCAGTACTCAGGGTGCTCAGTGCTCAGTACTCAGGGTGCTCAGTGCTCAGGGTGCTGGGTGCTCAGTGCTCGGGGTGCTGGGTACTCAGTCCACAGGGTGCAGGGTGCTCAGTGCTCAGGGTGCTCGGTGCTCAGTGCTCAGGGTGCTGGGTGTTCAGTGCTCGGGGTGCTGGGTGCTCATTAATCAGGGTGCTGGGTGCTCAGTACGCTGGGTGCTCAGTACTCAGGGTGCTGGGTGCTCAGTACTCAGGGTGCTCGGTGCTCAGTACTCAGGGTGCTGGGTGCTCAGTGCTCGGGGTGCTGGGTGCTCATTAATCAGGGTGCTGGGTGCTCAGTACTCAGGGTGCTCAGTGCTTGGGGTGCTGGGTGCTCAGTACTCAGGGTGCTCAGTGCTTGGGGTGCAGGGTGCTCAGTACTCAGGGTGCTGGTTCCTCAGTGCTCAGGGTGCTGGGTGCTGAGGACTCAGGGTGCTGGGTGCTCAGTGCTCGGGGTGCTGGGTGCTCAGTGCTCGGGGTGCTGGGTGCTCAGTGCTCAGGGTTCTGGGTGCTCAGTGCTCAGGGTGCTGGGTGCTCAGTGCTCGGGGTGCTGGGTGCTCGGTGCTCAGGTTTCTGGGTGCTCAGGACTCGGGGTGCTGGGTGCTCAGTACTCAGGGTGCTGGGTGCTCATTGCTCGGGGTGCTGGGTGCTCAGTGCTACGGGTGCTGGGTGCTCAGTGCTCAGTGTGCTGGGTGCTCAGTGCTCTGGGCGCTGGGTGCTCAGTGCTCGGGGTGCTCGGTGCTCAGTACTCCGGGTGCTGGGTGCTCAGTGCTCAGGGTGCTCGTTGCTCAGTACTCAGGGTGCTGGGTGCTCAGTGCTCGGTGTGCTCGGTGCTCAGTATGTTGGCTGCTCAGTACTCAGGGTGCTGGGTGCTCAGTGCTCAGGGTGATCGGTGCTCAGTACTCAGGGTGCTCAGTACTCAGGGTGCTGGGTGCTCAGGGCTCGGGGTGCTGGGAGCTCAGTACTCAGGGTGCTGGGTGCTCAGTGCTCAGGGTGCTGGGTGCTGAGTGCTCAGGGTGCTGGGTGCTCTGTACTCGGGGTGCTCGGTGCTCAGTACTCAGGGTGCTGGGTGCTCAGTACTCAGGGTGCTGGGTGCTCAGTAATCAGGGTGCTCAGTGCTCGGGGAGCTCGGTGCTCAGTACTCAGGGTGCTGGGTGCTCAGTACTCAGTGCTCGGGGTCCTGGGTGCTCAGCGCTCTGGGTGCTTAGTGCAGAGTACTCAGGGTGCTGGGTGCTCAGTATTCAGGGTGCTCAGTGCTCGGGGTGCTGGGTGCTCAGTACACAGGGTGCTGCGTGCTCAGTACTCAGGGTGCTGGGTGCTCATTCTCGGGGTGCTGGGTGCTCAGTGCTAGGTTGCTGGGTGCTCAGTACTCGGGGTGCTGGGTGCTCAGTGCTCAGCGTGCTGTGTGCTATGTACTCAGGGTGCTCGGTTCTCAGTACTCAGGGTGCTGGGTGCTCATTCTCGGGTGCTGGGTGCTCAGTGCTCAGGGTGCTGGGTGCTAAGTGCTCAGGGTGCTGGGTCCTCAGTACTCGGGGTGCTCGGTGCTCAGTACTCGGGGTGCTGGGTGCTCAGTACTCAGGGTGCTGGGTGCTCAGTACTCAGGGTGCTCGGTGCTCAGTACTCAGGGTGCTGGGTGCTCAGTGCTCAGGTGCTGGGTGCTAAGTACTCAGGGTGCTGGGTGCTCAGTACTCAGGGTGCTGGGTGCTCAGCACTCAGGGTGCTCAGTACTCAGTGTGCTGGGTGCTCAGTGCTCGGGGTGCTGGGTGCTCAGTACTCAGGGTGCTCAGTACTCGGGGTGCTGGGTGCTCAGTGCTCGGGGTGATCTGTGCTCAGTACTCAGGATGCTGGGTGCTCAGTACTCAGGGTGCTGGGTGCTCAGTACTCAGGGTGCTGGGTGCTCAGTCCTCAGGGTGCTCAGTGCTCAGGGTGCTGGGTGCTCAGTGCTCGGGGTGCTCGGTGCTCAGTACTCAGGGTGCTGAGTGCTCAGTACTCAGGGTGCTGGGTGCTCAGTACTCAGGGTGCTGGGTGCTCAGTGCTCGGGGTGTTGGGTGCTCCGTGCTCAGGGTGCTCAGTGCTCAGTACTCAGGGTTCTGGGTGCTCAGTACTCAGGGTGCTGGGTGCTCAGTGCTCGGGGTGCTGGGTGCTCAGTACTCAGGGTGCTGGGTGCTCAGTGCTCGGGGTGCTCGGTGTTCAGTACTCAAGGTGCTGGGTGCTCAGTGCTCGGGGTGCTGGGTGCTCAGTGCTCAGGGTGCTGGGTGCTCAGTACTCGGGGTGCTCGGTGCTCAGTACTCAGGGTACTGGGTGCTCAGGGTCCTCGGTGCTCAGTACTCAGGGTGCTCAGTACTCAGCTTGCTTTGTACTCAGTGCTCAGAGTGCTGGGTGCTCAGTACTCAGGGTGCTCGGTGCTCAGTACTCAGGGTGCTCAGTGCTCAGTGCTCTGGGTGCTCAGTACTCATGGTGCTCAGTGCTCAGGGTGCTGGGTGCTCAGTGCTCGGGGTGCTGGGTACTCAGTGCTCAGTGCTCGGGGTGCTGGGTGCTCAGTCCTCAGTACACAGGGTGCTGGGTGCTCAGTGCTCGGGGTGCTGGATGCTCAGTACTCAGGGTCCTGGGTGCTCAGTGCTCAGGGTGCTGGGTGCTCAGTACTCAGGGTGCTGGGTGCTCAGTGCTCAGGGTGCTGGGTGCTCAGTACTCAGGGTGCTGGGTCCTCAGTGCTCAGGGTGCTGGGTGTTCAGTGCTCGGGGTGCTCAGTACTCAATGTGCTGTGTGTTCAGTGCTCAGGGTACTGGGTGCTCAGTACTCAGGGTGCTCGGTGCTGAGTACTCAGGGTGCTGGGTGCTCAGTACTCCGGGTGCTGGGTGCTCAGTGCTCGGGGTGCTCGGTGCTCAGTGCTCAGGGTGCTGGGTGCTCAGTACTCAGGGTGCTCATTGCTCAGGGTGCTGGGTGCTCAGTACTCAGGTTGCTGGGTGCTCAGTACTCAGGTTGCTGGGTGCTCAGTACTCAGGGTGCTCAGTGCTCAGTACTCAGGGTGCTCAGTGCTCAGGGTGCTGGGTGCTCAGTGCTCGGGGTGCTGGGTGCTCAGTGCACAGGGTGCTGTGTGCTCAGTACTCAGGGTGCTCAGTACTCAGGGTGCTGGGTGCTCAGTGCTCAGGGTGCTGGGTGCTCAGTGCTCTCGGTGCTGGGTGCTCAGTGCTCAGGGTGCTCGGTGCTCAGTGCTCAGTTTGCTGGGTGCTCAGTACTCAGGGAGCTGGGTGCTCAGTACTCAGGGTGCTCAGTGCTCAGTACTCAGGGTGCTCCGTGCTCAGTACTCAGGGTGCTCAGTGCTCAAGGTGCTGGGTGCTCAGTACTCAGGGTGCTGGGTGCTCAGTACTCAGGGTGCTGGGTGCTCAGTGCTCAGGGAGCTCGGTGCTGAGTACTCAGGGTGGTGGGTGCTCAGTACTCAGTGCTCAGGGTCCTGGGTGCTCAGCGCTCTGGGTGCTTAGTGCACAGTACTCAGGGTGCTGGGTGCTCAGTATTCAGGGTGCTCAGTGCTCGGGGTGCTGGGTGCTCAGTACTGCGGGTGCTGGGTGCTCAGTACTCAGGGTGCTGGGTGCTCATTCTCGGGGTCCTGGGTGCTCAGTGTTCGGGGTGCTGGGTGCTCAGTACTCGGGGTGCTGGGTGCTCAGTGCTCAGCGTGCTGGGTGCTCAGTACTCAGGGTGCTCGGTTCTCAGTACTCAGGGTGCTGGGTGCTCATTCTCGGGGTGCTGGGTGCTCAGTGCTCGGGGTGCTGGGTGCTCAGTGCTCAGGGTCCTCGGTGCTCAGTACTCAGGGTGCTCAGTACTCAGCGTGCTTTGTGCTCAGTGCTCAGGGTGCTGGGTGCTCAGTACACAGGGTGCTGAGTGCTCAGTACTCACGTTCTGGGTGCTCAGTACTCGGGGTGCTAGGTGCTCATTACTCAGGGTGCTGGGTGCTCAGTGCTCGGGGTGCTTGCTGCTCAGTACTCTTGGTGCTGCATACTCAGTACTCAGGGTGCTGGGTGCTCAGTGCTCGGGGTGCTCGGTGCTCAGTGCTCAGGATGCTCGGTGCTCATTACTTTTGGTGCTGGGTGCTCAGTACTCAGGGTGCTGGGTGCTCAGTGCTCGGGATGCTCTGTGATCAGTACTCAGGGTGCTGGGTGCTCAGTGCTCAGGGTGCTGGGTGCTCAGTACTCAGGGTGCTCAGTACTCAGTACTCAGGGTGCTGGGTTCTCAGTGCTTGGGGTGCTGGGTGCTCAGTGCTCAGGGTGCTGGGTGCTCAGTGCTCGGGGTGCTGGGTGCTCAGTACTCGGGGTGCTCGGTGCTCAGTACTCAGGGTGCTGGGTGCTCAGTACTCAGGGTGCTCAGTGCTCAGGGTGCTGGGTGCTCAGTGCTCGGGGTGCTGGGTACTCAGTGCTCAGTACACAGGGTGCTGATTGCTCAGTGCTCGGGGTGCTGCGGGCTCAGTGCTCAGTACTCAGGGTGCTGGGTGCTCAGTGCTCGGTGTGCTCTATGCTCAGTACTCAGGGTGCTGGGTGCTCAGTGCTCAGGGTGCTGGTTGCTCAGTACTCAGGGTGCTGGGTGCTCAGTGCTAAGGGTGCTGGGTGCTCAGTACTCAGGTTGCTGGGTCCTCAGTGCTCAGGGTGCTGGGTGCTCTGTGCTCGGGGTGCTCAGTACTCAGGGTGCTGTGTGTTCAGTGCTCAGGTTACTGGGTGCTCATTACTCAGGGTGCTCGGTGCTTAGTACTCAGGGTGCTGGGTGCTCAGTACTCCGGGTGCTGGGTGCTCAGTGCTCGGGGTGCTCGGTGCTCAGTGCTCAGGGTGCTGGGTGCTCAGTACACAGGGTGCTCATTGATCAGGGTGCTGGGTGTTCATTAATCAGGGTGCTGGGTGCTCAGTACTCAGGGTGCTCAGTGCTCAGTACTCAGGGTGCTCAGTACTCAGGGTGCTCAGTGCTCAGGGTGCTGGGTGCTCAGTGCTCAGGGTGCTGGGTGCTCAGTGCTCAGGGTGCTGTGTGCTCAGTACTCAGGGTGATCAGTACTCAGGGTGCTGGGTGCTCAGTGCTCAGGGTGCTGGGTGCTTAGTGCTAAGGGTGCTGGGTGCTCAGTGCTCAGGGTGCTCGGTGCTCAGTGCTCAGGTTGATGGGTGCTGAGTACTCAGGGTGCTGGGTGCTCAGTACTCAGGGTCCTCAGTGCTCAGTACTCAGGGTGCTCAGTGCTCAGTACTCAGGGTGCTCAGTGCTCAGGGTGCTGGGTGCTCAGTGCTCGGGGTGCTGGGTACTCAGTCCACAGGGTGCAGGGTGCTCAGTGCTCAGGGTGCTCGGTGCTCAGTGCTCAGGGTGCTGGGTGTTCAGTGCTCGGGGTGCTGGGTGCTCATTAATCAGGGTGCTGGGTGCTCAGTACGCTGGGTGCTCAGTACTCAGGGTGCTGGGTGCTCAGTACTCAGGGTGCTCGGTGCTCAGTACTCAGGGTGCTGGGTGCTCAGTGCTCGGGGTGCTGGGTGCTCATTAATCAGGGTGCTGGGTGCTCAGTACTCAGGGTGCTCAGTGCTTGGGGTGCTGGGTGCTCAGTACTCAGGGTGCTCAGTGCTTGGGGTGCAGGGTGCTCAGTACTCAGGGTGCTGGTTCCTCAGTGCTCAGGGTGCTGGGTGCTGAGGACTCAGGGTGCTGGGTGCTCAGTGCTCGGGGTGCTGGGTGCTCAGTGCTCGGGGTGCTGGGTGCTCAGTGCTCAGGGTTCTGGGTGCTCAGTGCTCAGGGTGCTGGGTGCTCAGTGCTCGGGGTGCTGGGTGCTCGGTGCTCAGGTTTCTGGGTGCTCAGGACTCGGGGTGCTGGGTGCTCAGTACTCAGGGTGCTGGGTGCTCATTGCTCGGGGTGCTGGGTGCTCAGTGCTACGGGTGCTGGGTGCTCAGTGCTCAGTGTGCTGGGTGCTCAGTGCTCTGGGCGCTGGGTGCTCAGTGCTCGGGGTGCTCGGTGCTCAGTACTCAGGGTGCTGGGTGCTCAGTGCTCAGGGTGCTCGTTGCTCAGTACTCAGGGTGCTGGGTGCTCAGTGCTCGGTGTGCTCGGTGCTCAGTACGTTGGCTGCTCAGTACTCAGGGTGCTGGGTGCTCAGTGCTCAGGGTGATCGGTGCTCAGTACTCAGGGTGCTCAGTACTCAGGGTGCTGGGTGCTCAGGGCTCGGGGTGCTGGGAGCTCAGTACTCAGGGTGCTGGGTGCTCAGTGCTCAGGGTGCTGGGTGCTGAGTGCTCAGGGTGCTGGGTGCTCTGTACTCGGGGTGCTCGGTGCTCAGTACTCAGGGTGCTGGGTGCTCAGTACTCAGGGTGCTGGGTGCTCAGTAATCAGGGTGCTCAGTGCTCGGGGAGCTCGGTGCTCAGTACTCAGGGTGCTGGGTGCTCAGTACTCAGTGCTCGGGGTCCTGGTTGCTCAGCGCTCTGGGTGCTTAGTGCAGAGTACTCAGGGTGCTGGGTGCTCAGTATTCAGGGTGTTCAGTGCTCGGGGTGCTGGGTGCTCAGTACACAGGGTGCTGCGTGCTCAGTACTCAGGGTGCTGGGTGCTCATTCTCGGGGTGCTGGGTGCTCAGTGCTCGGTTGCTGGGTGCTCAGTACTCGGGGTGCTGGGTGCTCAGTGCTCAGCGTGCTGTGTGCTATGTACTCAGGGTGCTCGGTTCTCAGTACTCAGGGTGCTGGGTGCTCATTCTCGGGTGCTGGGTGCTCAGTGCTCAGGGTGCTGGGTGCTAAGTGCTCAGGGTGCTGGGTCCTCAGTACTCGGGGTGCTCGGTGCTCAGTACTCGGGGTGCTGGGTGCTCAGTACTCAGGGTGCTGGGTGCTCAGTACTCAGGGTGCTCGGTGCTCAGTACTCAGGGTGCTGGGTGCTCAGTGCTCAGGTGCTGGGTGCTAAGTACTCAGGGTGCTGGGTGCTCAGTACTCAGGGTGCTGGGTGCTCAGCACTCAGGGTGCTCAGTACTCAGTGTGCTGGGTGCTCAGTGCTCGGGGTGCTGGGTGCTCAGTACTCAGGGTGCTCAGTACTCGGGGTGCTGGGTGCTCAGTGCTCGGGGTGCTGGATGCTCAGTGCTCAGGGTGATCTGTGCTCAGTACTCAGGATGCTGGGTGCTCAGTACTCAGGGTGCTGGGTGCTCAGTACTCAGGGTGCTAGGTGCTCAGTCCTCAGGGTGCTCAGTGCTCAGGGTGCTGGGTGCTCAGTGCTCGGGGTGCTCGGTGCTCAGTACTCAGGGTGCTGAGTGCTCAGTACTCAGGGTGCTGGGTGCTCAGTACTCAGGGTGCTGGGTGCTCAGTGCTCGGGGTGTTGGGTGCTCCGTGCTCAGGGTGCTCAGTGCTCAGTACTCAGGGTTCTGGGTGCTCAGTACTCAGGGTGCTGGGTGCTCAGTGCTCGGGGTGCTGGGTGCTCAGTACTCAGGGTGCTGGGTGCTCAGTGCTCGGGGTGCTCGGTGTTCAGTACTCAAGGTGCTGGGTGCTCAGTGCTCGGGGTGCTGGGTGCTCAGTGCTCAGGGTGCTGGGTGCTCAGTACTCGGGGTGCTCGGTGCTCAGTACTCAGGGTACTGGGTGCTCAGGGTCCTCGGTGCTCAGTACTCAGGGTGCTCAGTACTCAGCTTGCTTTGTGCTCAGTGCTCAGAGTGCTGGGTGCTCAGTACTCAGGGTGCTCGGTGCTCAGTACTCAGGGTGCTCAGTGCTCAGTGCTCTGGGTGCTCAGTACTCATGGTGCTCAGTGCTCAGGGTGCTGGGTGCTCAGTGCTCGGGGTGCTGGGTACTCAGTGCTCAGTGCTCGGGGTGCTGGGTGCTCAGTCCTCAGTACACAGGGTGCTGGGTGCTCAGTGCTCGGGGTGCTGGATGCTCAGTACTCAGGGTCCTGGGTGCTCAGTGCTCAGGGTGCTGGGTGCTCAGTACTCAGGGTGCTGGGTGCTCAGTGCTCAGGGTGCTGGGTGCTCAGTACTCAGGGTGCTGGGTCCTCAGTGCTCAGGGTGCTGGGTGTTCAGTGCTCGGGGTGCTCAGTACTCAATGTGCTGTGTGTTCAGTGCTCAGGGTACTGGGTGCTCAGTACTCAGGGTGCTCGGTGCTGAGTACTCAGGGTGCTGGGTGCTCAGTACTCCGGGTGCTGGGTGCTCAGTGCTCGGGGTGCTCGGTGCTCAGTGCTCAGGGTGCTGGGTGCTCAGTACTCAGGGTGCTCATTGCTCAGGGTGCTGGGTGCTCAGTACTCAGGTTGCTGGGTGCTCAGTACTCAGGTTGCTGGGTGCTCAGTACTCAGGGTGCTCAGTGCTCAGTACTCAGGGTGCTCAGTGCTCAGGGTGCTGGGTGCTCAGTGCTCGGGGTGCTGGGTGCTCAGTGCACAGGGTGCTGTGTGCTCAGTACTCAGGGTGCTCAGTACTCAGGGTGCTGGGTGCTCAGTGCTCAGGGTGCTGGGTGCTCAGTGCTCTCGGTGCTGGGTGCTCAGTGCTCAGGGTGCTCGGTGCTCAGTGCTCAGGTTGCTGGGTGCTCAGTACTCAGGGAGCTGGGTGCTCAGTACTCAGGGTGCTCAGTGCTCAGTACTCAGGGTGCTCCGTGCTCAGTACTCAGGGTGCTCAGTGCTCAAGGTGCTGGGTGCTCAGTACTCAGGGTGCTGGGTGCTCAGTACTCAGGGTGCTGGGTGCTCAGTGCTCAGGGAGCTCGGTGCTGAGTACTCAGGGTGGTGGGTGCTCAGTACTCAGTGCTCAGGGTCCTGGGTGCTCAGCGCTCTGGGTGCTTAGTGCACAGTACTCAGGGTGCTGGGTGCTCAGTATTCAGGGTGCTCAGTGCTCGGGGTGCTGGGTGCTCAGTACTGCGGGTGCTGGGTGCTCAGTACTCAGGGTGCTGGGTGCTCATTCTCGGGGTCCTGGGTGCTCAGTGTTCGGGGTGCTGGGTGCTCAGTACTCGGGGTGCTGGGTGCTCAGTGCTCAGCGTGCTGGGTGCTCAGTACTCAGGGTGCTCGGTTCTCAGTACTCAGGGTGCTGGGTGCTCATTCTCGGGGTGCTGGGTGCACAGTGCTCGGGGTGCTGGGTGCTCAGTGCTCAGGGTCCTCGGTGCTCAGTACTCAGGGTGCTCAGTACTCAGCGTGCTTTGTGCTCAGTGCTCAGGGTGCTGGGTGCTCAGTACACAGGGTGCTGAGTGCTCAGTACTCACGTTCTGGGTGCTCAGTACTCGGGGTGCTAGGTGCTCATTACTCAGGGTGCTGGGTGCTCAGTGCTCGGGGTGCTTGCTGCTCAGTACTCTTGGTGCTGCATACTCAGTACTCAGGGTGCTGGGTGCTCAGTGCTCGGGGTGCTCGGTGCTCAGTGCTCAGGATGCTCGGTGCTCATTACTTTTGGTGCTGGGTGCTCAGTACTCAGGGTGCTGGGTGCTCAGTGCTCGGGATGCTCTGTGATCAGTACTCAGGGTGCTGGGTGCTCAGTGCTCAGGGTGCTGGGTGCTCAGTACTCAGGGTGCTCAGTACTCAGTACTCAGGGTGCTGGGTTCTCAGTGCTTGGGGTGCTGGGTGCTCAGTGCTCAGGGTGCTGGGTGCTCAGTGCTCGGGGTGCTGGGTGCTCAGTACTCGGGGTGCTCGGTGCTCAGTACTCAGGGTGCTGGGTGCTCAGTACTCAGGGTGCTTAGTGCTCAGGGTGCTGGGTGCTCAGTGCTCGTGGTGCTGGGTACTCAGTGCTCAGTACACAGGGTGCTGATTGCTCAGTGCTCGGGGTGCTGCGTGCTCAGTGCTCAGTACTCAGGGTGCTGGGTGCTCAGTGCTCGGTGTGCTCTATG
The DNA here is from genome assembly GCF_018167655.1 of Microtus oregoni. Taxonomy (NCBI): domain Eukaryota; kingdom Metazoa; phylum Chordata; class Mammalia; order Rodentia; family Cricetidae; genus Microtus; species Microtus oregoni. Next base: position 90,026 of record NW_024543476.1, on the reverse strand, counting down.
CTCAGTACTCAGGGTGCTGGGTGCTCAGTGCTCAGGGTGCTGGGTGCTCAGTACTCAGGGTGCTGGGTGCTCAGTGCTAAGGGTGCTGGGTGCTCAGTACTCAGGTTGCTGGGTCCTCAGTGCTCAGGGTGCTGGGTGCTCTGTGCTCGGGGTGCTCAGTACTCAGGGTGCTGTGTGTTCAGTGCTCAGGTTACTGGGTGCTCATTACTCAGGGTGCTCGGTGCTTAGTACTCAGGGTGCTGGGTGCTCAGTACTCCGGGTGCTGGGTGCTCAGTGCTCGGGGTGCTCGGTGCTCAGTGCTCAGGTTGCTGGGTGCTCAGTACACAGGGTGCTCATTGCTCAGGGTGCTGGGTGTTCATTAATCAGGGTGCTGGGTGCTCAGTACTCAGGGTGCTCAGTGCTCAGTACTCAGGGTGCTCAGTACTCAGGGTGCTAAGTGCTCAGGGTTCTGGGTGCTCAGTGCTCAGGGTGCTGGGTGCTCAGTGCTCAGGGTGCTGTGTGCTCAGTACTCAGGGTGATCAGTACTCAGGATGCTGGGTGCTCAGTGCTCAGGGTGCTGGGTGCTTAGTGCTCAGGGTGCTGGGTGCTCAGTGCTCAGGGTGCTCGGTGCTCAGTGCTCAGTTTGATGGGTGCTGAGTACTCAGGGTGCTGGGTGCTCAGTACTCAGGGTGCTCAGTGCTCAGTACTCAGGGTGCTCAGTGCTCAGTACTCAGGGTGCTCAGTGCTCAGTGTGCTGGGTGCTCAGTGCTCGGGGTGCTGGGTACTCAGTCCACAGGGTGCAGGGTGCTCAGTGCTCAGGGTGCTCGGTGCTCAGTGCTCAGGGTGCTGGGTGTTCAGTGCTCGGGGTGCTGGGTGCTCATTAATCAGGGTGCTGGGTGCTCAGTACGCTGGGTGCTCAGTACTCAGGGTGCTGGGTGCTCAGAACTCAGGGTGCTCGGTGCTCAGTACTCAGGGTGCTGGGTGCTCAGTGCTCGGGGTGCTGGGTGCTCATTAATCAGGGTGCTGGGTGCTCAGTACTCAGGGTGCTCAGTGCTTGGGGTGCTGGGTGCTCAGTACTCAGGGTGCTCAGTGCTTGGGGTGCAGGGTGCTCAGTACTCAGGGTGCTGGTTCCTCAGTGCTCAGGGTGCTGGGTGCTGAGGACTCAGGGTGCTGGGTGCTCAGTGCTCGGGGTGCTGGGTGCTCAGTGCTCGGGGTGCTGGGTGCTCAGTGCTCAGGGTTCTGGGTGCTCAGTGCTCAGGGTGCTGGGTGCTCAGTGCTCGGGGTGCTGGGTGCTCGGTGCTCAGGTTTCTGGGTGCTCAGGACTCGGGGTGCTGGGTGCTCAGTACTCAGGGTGCTGGGTGCTCATTGCTCGGGGTGCTGGGTGCTCAGTGCTACGGGTGCTGGGTGCTCAGTGCTCAGTGTGCTGGGTGCTCAGTGCTCTGGGCGCTGGGTGCTCAGTGCTCGGGGTGCTCGGTGCTCAGTACTCAGGGTGCTGGGTGCTCAGTGCTCAGGGTGCTCGTTGCTCAGTACTCAGGGTGCTGGGTGCTCAGTGCTCGGTGTGCTCGGTGCTCAGTACGTTGGGTGCTCAGTACTCAGGGTGCTGGGTGCTCAGTGCTCAGGGTGATCGGTGCTCAGTACTCAGGGTGCTCAGTACTCAGGGTGCTGGGTGCTCAGGGCTCGGGGTGCTGGGAGCTCAGTACTCAGGGTGCTGGGTGCTCAGTGCTCAGGGTGCTGGGTGCTGAGTGCTCAGGGTGCTGGGTGCTCTGTACTCGGGGTGCTCGGTGCTCAGTACTCAGGGTGCTGGGTGCTCAGTACTCAGGGTGCTGGGTGCTCAGTAATCAGGGTGCTCAGTGCTCGGGGAGCTCGGTGCTCAGTACTCAGGGTGCTGGGTGCTCAGTACTCAGTGCTCGGGGTCCTGGGTGCTCAGCGCTCTGGGTGCTTAGTGCAGAGTACTCAGGGTGCTGGGTGCTCAGTATTCAGGGTGCTCAGTGCTCGGGGTGCTGGGTGCTCAGTACACAGGGTGCTGGGTGCTCAGTAATCAGGGTGCTGGGTGCTCATTCTCGGGGTGCTGGGTGCTCAGTACTCAGGGTGCTGGGTGCTCAGTACTCAGGGTGCTCGGTGCTCAGTACTCAGGCTGCTGGGTGCTCAGTGCTCAGGTGCTGGGTGCTAAGTACTCAGGGTGCTGGGTGCTCAGTACTCAGGGTGCTGGGTGCTCAGCACTCAGGGTGCTCAGTACTCAGTGTGCTGGGTGCTCAGTGCTCGGGGTGCTGGGTGCTCAGTACTCAGGGTGCTCAGTACTCGGGGTGCTGGGTGCTCAGTGCTCGGGGTGCTGGATGCTCAGTGCTCAGGGTGATCTGTGCTCAGTACTCAGGATGCTGGGTGCTCAGTACTCAGGGTGCTGGGTGCTCAGTACTCAGGGTGCTGGGTGCTCAGTCCTCAGGGTGCTCAGTGCTCAGGGTGCTGGGTGCTCAGTGCTCGGGGTGCTCGGTGCTCAGTACTCAGGGTGCTGAGTGCTCAGTACTCAGGGTGCTGGGTGCTCAGTACTCAGGGTGCTGGGTGCTCAGTGCTCGGGGTGCTGGGTGCTCAGTACTCAGGGTGCTGGGTGCTCAGTGCTCGGGGTGCTCGGTGTTCAGTACTCAAGGTGCTGGGTGCTCAGTGCTCGGGGTGCTGGGTGCTCAGTGCTCAGGGTGCTGGGTGCTCAGTACTCGGGGTGCTCGGTGCTCAGTACTCAGGGTACTGGGTGCTCAGGGTCCTCGGTGCTCAGTACTCAGGGTGCTCAGTACTCAGCTTGCTTTGTGCTCAGTGCTCAGAGTGCTGCGTGCTCAGTACTCAGGGTGCTCGGTGCTCAGTACTCAGGGTGCTCAGTGCTCAGTGCTCTGGGTGCTCAGTACTCATGGTGCTCAGTGCTCAGCGTGCTGGGTGCTCAGTGCTCGGGGTGCTGGGTACTCAGTGCTCAGTGCTCGGGGTGCTGGGTGCTCAGTCCTCAGTACACAGGGTGCTGGGTGCTCAGTGCTCGGGGTGCTGGATGCTCAGTACTCAGGGTCCTGGGTGCTCAGTGCTCAGGGTGCTGGGTGCTCAGTACTCAGGGTGCTGGGTGCTCAGTGCTCAGGGTGCTGGGTGCTCAGTACTCAGGGTGCTGGGTCCTCAGTGCTCAGGGTGCTGGGTGTTCAGTGCTCGGGGTGCTCAGTACTCAATGTGCTGTGTGTTCAGTGCTCAGGGTACTGGGTGCTCAGTACTCAGGGTGCTCGGTGCTGAGTACTCAGGGTGCTGGGTGCTCAGTACTCCGGGTGCTGGGTACTCAGTGCTCGGGGTGCTCGGTGCTCAGTGCTCAGGGTGCTGGGTGCTCAGTACTCAGGGTGCTCATTGCTCAGGGTGCTGGGTGCTCAGTACTCAGGTTGCTGGGTGCTCAGTACTCAGGTTGCTGGGTGCTCAGTACTCAGGGTGCTCAGTGCTCAGTACTCAGGGTGCTCAGTGCTCAGGGTGCTGGGTGCTCAGTGCTCGGGGTGCTGGGTGCTCAGTGCACAGGGTGCTGTGTGCTCAGTACTCAGGGTGCTCAGTACTCAGGGTGCTGGGTGCTCAGTGCTCAGGGTGCTGGGTGCTCAGTGCTCTCGGTGCTGGGTGCTCAGTGCTCAGGGTGCTCGGTGCTCAGTGCTCAGGTTGCTGGGTGCTCAGTACTCAGGGAGCTGGGTGCTCAGTACTCAGGGTGCTCAGTGCTCAGTACTCAGGGTGCTCCGTGCTCAGTACTCAGGGTGCTCAGTGCTCAAGGTGCTGGGTGTTCAGTGCTCGGGGTGCTGGGTTCTCAGTCCTCAGGGTGCTGGGTGCTCAGTACTCAGGGTGCTGGGTGCTCAGTGCTCGGGGTGCTGGGTGCTCAGTACTCAGGGTGCTGGGTGCTCAGTGCTCAGGGTGCTGGGTGCTCAGTGCTCAGGGTGCTCGGTGCTTAGTACTCATGGTGCTCGGTGCTCGGGGTGCTGGGTGCTCAGTGCTCGGTGTGCTGGGTGCTCAGTGCTCGGGGTGCTGGGTGCTGAGTGCTCAGTGTGCTGGGTGCTCAGTGCTCGGGGTGCTGGGTGCTCAGTACTCAGGGTGCTCGGTGCTCAGTACTCAGGGTGCTGGGTGCTCAGTGCTCGGGGTGCTGGGTGCTCATTAATCAGGGTGCTGGGTGCTCAGTACGCTGGGTGCTCAGTACTCAGGGTGCTGGGTGTTCAGTGCTCGGGGTGCTGGGTGCTCATTAATCAGGGTGCTGGGTGCTCAGTACGCTGGGTGCTCAGTACTCAGGGTGCTGGGTGCTCAGTACTCAGGGTGCTCGGTGCTCAGTACTCAGGGTGCTGGGTGCTCAGTGCTTGGGGTGCTGGGTGCTCATTAATCAGGGTGCTGGGTGCTCAGTACTCAGGGTGCTCAGTGCTTGGGGTGCTGGGTGCTCAGTACTCAGGGTGCTCAGTGCTTGGGGTGCAGGGTGCTCAGTACTCAGGGTGCTGGTTGCTCAGTGCTCAGGGTGCTAGGTGCTGAGTACTCAGGGTGCTGGGTGCTCAGTGCTCGGGGTGCTGGGTGCTCAGTGCTCGGGGTGCTGGGTGCTCAGTGCTCAGGGTTCTGGGTGCTCAGTACTCGGGGTGCTGGGTGCTCAGTGCTCGCGGTGCTCGGTGCTCAGTGCTCGGGGTGCTGGGTGCTCAGTGCTCAGGGTGCTGGGTGCTCAGTACTCGGGGTGCTCGGTGCTCAGTACTCAGGGTACTGGGTGCTCAGTGTCCTCGGTGCTCAGTACTCAGGGTGCTCAGTACTCAGCTTGCTTTGTGCTCAGTGCTCAGAGTGCTGGGTGCTCAGTACTCAGGGTGCTCGGTGCTCAGTACTCAGGGTGCTCAGTGCTCAGTGCTCTGGGTGCTCAGTACTCAGGGTGCTCAGTGCTCAGGGTGCTGGGTGCTCAGTGCTCGGGGTGCTGGGTACTCAGTGCTCAGTGCTCGGGGTGCTGGGTGCTCAGTCCTCAGTACACAGGGTGCTGGTTGCTCAGTGCTCGGGGTGCTGGATGCTCAGTACTCAGGGTCCTGGGTGCTCAGTGCTCAGGGTGCTGGGTGCTCAGTACTCAGGGTGCTGGGTGCTCAGTGCTCAGGGTGCTGGGTGCTCAGTACTCAGGGTGCTGGGTCCTCAGTGCTCAGGGTGCTGGGTGCTCAGTGCTCGGGGTGCTCAGTACTCAGGGTGCTGTGTGTTCAGTGCTCAGGGTACTGGGTGCTCAGTACTCAGGGTGCTCGGTGCTGAGTACTCAGGGTGCTGGGTGCTCAGTACTCCGGGTGCTGGGTGCTCAGTGCTCGGGGTGCTCGGTGCTCAGTGCTCAGGGTGCTGGGTGCTCAGTACTCAGGGTGCTCATTGCTCAGGGTGCTGGGTGCTCAGTACTCAGGTTGCTGGGTGCTCAGTACTCAGGGTGCTCAGTGCTCAGTACTCAGGGTGCTCAGTGCTCAGTACTCAGGGTGCTCAGTGCTCAGGGTGCTGGGTGCTCAGTGCTCAGGGTGCTGGGTGCTCAGTGCTCAGGGTGCTCGGTGCTCAGTGCTCAGGTTGCTGGGTGCTCAGTACTCAGGGTGCTGGGTGCTCAGTACTCAGGGTGCTCAGTGCTCAGTACTCAGGGTTCTCAGTGCTCAGTACTCAGGGTGCTCAGTGCTCAAGGTGCTGGGTGTTCAGTGCTCGGGGTGCTGGGTACTCAGACCTCAGGGTGCTGGGTGCTCAGTGCTCACGGTACTCTGTGCTCAGTGCTCAGGGTGCTGGGTGCTCAGTACTCAGGGTGCTGGGTGCTCAGTGCTCAGGGTGCTCGGTGCTTAGTACTCATGGTGCTCGGTGCTCGGGATGCTGGGTGCTCAGTGCTCGGGGTGCTGGGTGCTCATTAATCAGGGTGCTGGGTGCTCAGTACGCTGGGTGCTCAGTACTCAGGGTGCTGGGTGCTCAGTACTCAGGGTGCTCGGTGCTCAGTACTCAGGGTGCTCAGTGCTCAGGGTGCTGGGTGCTCAGTGCTCAGGGTGATCGGTGCTCAGTACTCAGGGTGCTCAGTACTCAGGGTGCTGGGTGCTCAGGGCTCGGGGTGCTGGGAGCTCAGTACACAGGGTGCTGGGTGCTCAGTGCTCGGGGTGCTGGGTGCTGAGTGCTCAGGGTGCTGGGTGCCCTGTACTCGGGGTGCTCGGTGCTCAGTACTCAGGGTGCTGGGTGCTCAGTACTCAGGGTGCTGGGTGCTCAGTACTCAGGGTGCTCGCTGCTCAGTACTCAGGGTGCTGGGTGCTCAGTGCTCAGGGTGCTGGGTGCTCAGTACTCAGGGTGCTGGGTACTCAGTGCTCAGGGTGATCGGTGCTCAGTCCTCAGGGTGCTCAGTACTCAGGGTGCTGGGTGCTCAGTGCTCAGGTTGCTCAGTACTAAGGGTGCTGAGTGCTCAGTACTCAGGGTGCTGGGTGCTCAGTGCTCGGGTGCTGGGTGCTCAGTACTCAGGATGCTGGGTGGTCAGTGCTCAGGGTGCTGGGTGCTCAGTACTCAGGGTGCTGGGTGCTCAGTACTCAGGGTGCTCAGTGCTCGGGGAGCTCGGTGCTCAGTACTCAGGGTGCTGGGTGCTCAGTAGTCAGTGCTCGGGGTCCTGGGTGCTCAGCGCTCTGGGTGCTTAGTGCACAGTACTCAGGGTGCTGGGTGCTCAGTATTCAGGGTTCTCAGTGCTCGGGGTGCTGGGTGCTCAGTACTCAGGGTGCTTGGTGCACAATACTCAGGGTGCTGGGTGCTCAGTACTCTTGGTGCTGGGTGCTCAGTACTCGGGGTGCTGGGTGCTCATTACTCAATGTGCTGGGTGCTCAGTGCTCGGGGTGCTCGCTGCTCAGTACTCTTGGTGCTGGGTGCTCAGTACTCAGGGTGCTGGGTGCTCAGTGCTCGGGGTTCTCGGTGCTCAGTGCTCAGGATGCTCGGTGCTCAGTACATTCGGTGCTGGGTGCTCAGTACTCAGGGTGCTGGGTGCTCAGTGCCTGGGGTGCTCGGTGCTCAGTACTCAGGGTGCTGGGTGCTCAGTGCTCAGGATGCTGGGTGCTCAGTACTCAGGGTGCTCAGTACTCAGGACTCAGGGTGCTGGGTGCTCAGTGCTCAGGGTGCTGGGTGCTCAGTGCTCGGGGTGCTCGGTGCTCAGTACTCAGGGTGCTTGGTGCTCAGTACTCAGGGTGCTGGGTGCTCAGTACTCAGGGTGCTGGGTGCTCAGTGCTCAGGGTGCTGTGTGCTCAGTACTCAGGGTGCTGGATGCTCAGTACTCAGGGTGCTGGGTGCTCAGTGCTCAGGGTGCTGGGTGCTCAGTGCTCGGGGTGCTCGGTGCTCAGTGCTCGGGGTGCTGGGTGCTCAGTTCTCAGGGTGCTGGGTGCTCAGTACTCGGGGTGCTCGGTGCTCAGTACTCAGGGTGCTGGGTGCTAAGTACTCAGGGTGCTCGGTGCTCAGTACTCAGGGTGCTGGGTGCTCAGTGCTCATTTGCTGGGTGCTAAGTTCTCAGGGTGCTGGGTGCTCAGTACTCAGGGTGCTGGGTGCTCAGTGCTCAGGGTGCTGGCTGCTCAGTACTCAGGGTGCTGGGTGCTCAGCACTCAGGGTGCTCAGTACTCAGGGTGCTGGATGCTCAGTGCTAGGGGTGCTGGGTGCTCAGTACTCAGGGTGCTCAGTACTCAGGGTGCTGTGTGCTCAGTGCTCGGGGTGCTGGATGCTCAGTGCTCAGGGTGATCGGTGCTCAGTACTCAGGATGCTGGGTGCTCAGTACTCAGGGTGCTGGGTGCTCAGTCCTCAGGGTGCTCAGTGCTCAGTCAGGGTGCTCGATGCTCAGTACTAAGGGTGCTCAGTGCTCAGTACTCAGGTTGCTCAGTGCTCAGTGCTCGGGGTGCTGGGTGCTCAGTACTCAGGGTGCTGGGTGCTCAGGACTCAGGGTGCTGGGTGCTCAGTGCTCAGTACTCAGCGTGCTGGGTGCTCAGTGCTCGGGGTGCTGGGTCCTCAGTGCTCAGGGTGCTGGGTGCTCAGTACTCAGTGTGCTGGGTGCTCAGTGCTCGGGGTGCTGGGTCCTCAGTGCTCAGGGTGCTCAATGCTCAGTGCTCGGGGTGCTGGGTGCTCAGTGCTCGGGGTGCTGGGTGCTCAGTGCTCAGGGTGCTGGTTGCTCAGTACTCAGTGTGCTCAGTGCTCAGGGTGCTGGGTGCTCAGTGCTCAGGGTGCTGGGTGCTCAGTGCTCGGGGTGCTCGGTGCTCAGTACTCAGGGTGCTTGGTGCTCAGTACTCAGGGTGCTGGGTGCTCAGTACTCAGGGTGCTGGGTGCTCAGTGCTCAGGGTGCTGTGTGCTCAGTACTCAGGGTGCTGGATGCTCAGTACTCAGGGTGCTGGGTGCTCAGTGCTCAGGGTGCTGGGTGCTCAGTGCTCGGGGTGCTCGGTGCTCAGTGCTCGGGGTGCTGGGTGCTCAGTTCTCAGGGTGCTGGGTGCTCAGTACTCGGGGTGCTCGGTGCTCAGTACTCAGGGTGCTGGGTGCTCAGTACTCAGGGTGCTCGGTGCTCAGTACTCAGGGTGCTGGGTGCTCAGTGCTCATTTGCTGGGTGCTAAGTTCTCAGGGTGCTGGGTGCTCAGTACTCAGGGTGCTGGGTGCTCAGTGCTCAGGGTGCTGGCTGCTCAGTACTCAGGGTGCTGGGTGCTCAGCACTCAGGGTGCTCAGTACTCAGGGTGCTGGGTGCTCAGTGCTAGGGGTGCTGGGTGCTCAGTACTCAGGGTGCTCAGTACTCAGGGTGCTGTGTGCTCAGTGCTCGGGGTGCTGGATGCTCAGTGCTCAGGGTGATCGGTGCTCAGTACTCAGGATGCTGGGTGCTCAGTACTCAGGGTGCTGGGTGCTCAGTCCTCAGGGTGCTCAGTGCTCAGTCAGGGTGCTCGATGCTCAGTACTAAGGGTGCTCAGTGCTCAGTACTCAGGTTGCTCAGTGCTCAGTGCTCGGGGTGCTGGGTGCTCAGTACTCAGGGTGCTGGGTGCTCAGGACTCAGGGTGCTGGGTGCTCAGTGCTCAGTACTCAGCGTGCTGGGTGCTCAGTGCTCGGGGTGCTGGGTCCTCAGTGCTCAGGGTGCTGGGTGCTCAGTACTCAGTGTGCTGGGTGCTCAGTGCTCGGGGTGCTGGGTCCTCAGTGCTCAGGGTGCTCAATGCTCAGTGCTCGGGGTGCTGGGTGCTCAGTGCTCGGGGTGCTGGGTGCTCAGTGCTCAGGGTGCTGGTTGCTCAGTACTCAGTGTGCTCAGTGCTCAGGGTGCTGGGTGCTCAGAACTCAGGGTGCTGGGTGCTCAGTACTCAGGGTGCTGGGTGCTCAGTACTCAGGGTGCTTGGTGCTCAGTACTCAGGGTGCTGGGTGCTCAGTGCTCAGGGTGCTCGGTGCTCAGTACTCATGGTGCTGGGTGATCATTCTCGGGGTGCTGGGTGCTCAGTACTCAGGTTGCTCAGTACTCTGGGTGCACGGGGCTCAGTACTCATGGTGCTGGGTGATCAGTACTCAGGGTGCTCGGTGCTCAGTTCTCAGGGTGCTCGGTGCTCAGTGTTTGGGGTGCTGGGTGCTCAGTACTCAGGGTGCTGGGTGCTCAGTGCTCAGGCTGCTGGCTGCTCAGTGCTCAGGGTGCTGGGTGCTCAGTACTCAGTGCTCAGGATGCTGGATGCTCATTGCTCAGGGTGCTGGGTGCTCAGTGCTCAGGGTGCTCAGTGCTCAGTACACAGGGTGCTGGGTGCTCAGTACTCAGGGTGCTGGGTGCTCAATGCTCGGGGTACCCGGTGCTCAGTGCTCGGGGTGCTAGGTGCTCAGTACTCAGGGTGCTGAGTGCTCAGTGCTCAGGGTGCTGGGTGCTCAGTGCTCAGGGTGCTGGGTGCTCAGTGCTCGGGGAGCTCGGTGCTCAGAACTCAGGGTGCTGGGTGCTCAGTACTCAGGGTGCTCAGTACTCAGTACTCAGGGTGCTGGGTGCTCAGTGCATGGGGTGCTGTGTGCTCAGTGCTCAGGGAGCTGGGTGCTCAGTGCTCGGGGTGCTGGGTGCTCAGTACTCGGGGTGCTCGGTGCTCAGTACTCAGGGTGCTGGGTGCTCAGTAATCAGGGTGCTGGGTGTTCAGTACTCAGGGTGCTGGGTGCTCAGTACTCAGGGTGCTGGGTGCTCAGTATTCCGGGTGCTGGGTGCTCAGTACTCAGGGTGCTGTGTGCTCAGTACTCAGGGTGCTTGGTGCTCATTACTCAGGGTGCTGGGTGCTCAGTGCTCAGGATGCTGGGTGCTCAGTGCTCGGGGTGCTCGGTGCTCTGTACTCAGGGTGCTGGGTGCTCAGTGCTCGGGGTGCTGGGTGCTCAGTGCTCAGGGTGCAGGCTGCTCAGTACTCTGGGTGCTCGGTGCTCAGTACTCAGGGTGCTGGGTGCTCAGTACTCAGGGTGCTGGGTGCTCAGTACTCAGGGTGCTCGGTGCTCAGTAATCAGTGTGCTGGGTGCTCAGTGCTCAGGTGCTGGGTGCTAAGTACTCAGGGTGCTGGGTGCTCAGTACTCAGTGTGCTGGGTGCTCAGTGCTCAGGGTTCTGGGTGCTCAGTACTCAGGGTGCTGGGTGCTCAGCACTCAGGGTGCTCAGTACTCCGGGTGCTGTGTGCTCAGTGCTCGGGGTCCTGGATGCTCAGTCCTCAGGGTGATCGGTGCTCAGTACTCAGGATGCTGGGTGCTCAGTACTCAGGGTGCTGGGTGCTCAGTACTCAGGGTGCTGGGTGCTCAGTCCTCAGGGTGCTCAGTGCTCAGGGTGCTGGGTGCTCAGTGCTCGGGGTGCTCGGTGCTCAGTACTCAGGGTGCTGAGTGCTCAGTACTCAGGGTGCTGGGTGCTCAGTACTCAGGCTGCTGTGTGCTCAGTGCTCAGGGTGTTGGGTGCTCAGTGCTCAGCGTGCTCAGTGCTCAGAACTAAGGGTGCTGGGTGCTCAGTGCTCAGGGTGCTGGGTGCTCAGTACTCAGGGTGCTCGGTGCTCAGTACTAAGGGTGCTCAGTGCTCAGTACTCAGGCTGCTCAGTGCTCAGTGCTCGGGGTGCTCGGTGCTCAGTTCTCAGGGTGCTGGGTGCTCAGTACTCAGGGTGCTGGGTGCTCAGTGCTCAGTACTCAGCGTGCTGGGTGCTCAGTGCTCGGGGTGCTGGGTCTTCAGTGCTCAGGGTGCTCAGTGCTCAGTGCTCGGGGTGCTGGGTGCTCAGTGCTCGGGGTGCTGGGTGCTCCTTGCTCAGGGTGCTGGTTGCTCAGTACTCAGTGTGCTCAGTTCTCAGGGTGCTGGGTGCTCAGAACTCAGGGTGCTGGGTGCTCAGTACTCAGGGTGCTGGGAGCTCAGTACTCAGGGTGCTTGGTGCTCAGTACTCAGGGTGCTGGGTGCTCAGTGCTCAGGGTGCTCGGTGCTCAGTACTCATGGTGCTGGGTGCTCATTCTCGGGGTGCTGGGTGCTCAGTACTCAGGTTGCTCAGTACTCTGGGTACCCGGGGCTCAGTACTCATGGTGCTGGGTGCTCAGTACTCAGGGTGCTTGGTGCTCAGTTCTCAGGGTGCTCGGTGCTCAGTGTATGGGGTGCTGGGTGCTCAGTACTCAGGGTGCTGTGTGCTCAGTGCTCATGGTGCTGGCTGCTCAGTTCTCAGGATGCTGGGTGCTCAGTACTCAGTGCTCAGGATGCTGGGTGCTCATTGCTCAGTGTGCTGGGTGCTCAGTGCTCAGGGTGTTCAGTGCTCAGTGCTCAGTACTCAGGGTGCTGGGTGCTCAGTACTCAGTGTGCTGGGTGCTCAGTGCTCGGGGTACCCGGTGCTCAGTGCTCGGGGTGCTCGGTGCTCAGTACTCAGGGTGCTGAGTGCTCATTGCTCAGGGTGCTGGGTGCTCAGTGCTCAGGGTGCTAGGTGCTCAGTGCTCAGCGTGCTTGATGCTCAGTACTCAGGGTGCTGGGTGCTCAGTGCTCAGGGTGCTGGGTTCTCAGTGCTCAAAGTGCTGGGTGCTCAGTACTCAGGGTGCTGGGTGCTCAGTACTCAGGGTGCTGGGTGCTCAGTACTCGGGGTGCTGGGTGCTCAGTGCTCAGCGTGCTGGGTGCTCAGTACTCAGGGTGCTCGGTGCTCAGTGCTTGGGGTGCTGGGTGCTCAGTACTCAGGGTGCTGGGTGCTCAGTGCTCAGGGTTCTGGGTGCTCAGTGCTCAGGGTGCTGGGAGCTCAGTACTCAGTGCTCAGTTTGCTGGGTGCTCAGTGCTCGGGCTGCAGGGTGCTCAGTGCTCAGGGTGCTGGGTGCTCAGTACTCAGGGTGCTGGGTGCTCAGTACTCAGGGTGCTGGGTGCACAGTGCTAGGGGTGCTGGGTGCTCAGTGCTCGGGGTCTGGGTGCTCAGTACTCAGGGTGCTGGGTGCTCAGTACTCAGGGTGCTGGGTGCTCAGTGCTCAGGGGTGCTGGGTGCTCAGTGCTCGGGGTCTGGGTGCTCAGTTCTCTGGGTGCTGTATGCTCAGTGCTCAGGGTGCTGGGTGCTCAGTGCTCTGGGTGCTGGGTGCTCAGTGATCGGGGTGATGGGTGCTGAGTGCTCAGGGTGCTGGGTGCTCAGTGCTCGGGGTGCTCGGTGCTCAGGGTCCTGGGTGCTCAGTACTCAGGGTTCTGGGTGCTTAGTACTCAGGGTGCTCAGTGCTCAGTACACAGGGTGCTGGGTGCTCAGTGCTCGGGGTGCTGGGTGCTCAGTGCTCAGTACTCAGGGTGTTGGGTGCTCAGTGCTCAGGGTGCTGGGTGCTCAGTACTCAGCGTGCTGGGTGCTCAGTACTCAGGGTGCTGGGTGCTCAGTGCTCAGGGTGCTGGGTGCTCAGTGCTCAGGTGCTGGGTGCTAAGTACTCAGTGTGCTGGGTGCTCAGTACTCAGGGTGCTGGGTGCTCAGCACTCAGGGTGCTCAGTACTCAGGGTGCTGGGTGCTCAGTGCTCGGGGTGCTGGGTGCTCAGTACTCAGGGTGCTCAGTACTCGGGGTGCTGGGTGCTCAGTGCTCGGGGTGCTGGATGCTCAGTGCTCAGGGTGATCTGTGCTCAGTACTCAGGATGCTGGGTGCTCAGTACTCAGGGTGCTGGGTGCTCAGTACTCAGGGTGCTGGGTGCTCAGTCCTCAGGGTGCTCAGTGCTCAGGGTGCTGGGTGCTCAGTGCTCGGGGTGCTCGGTGCTCAGTACTCAGGGTGCTGAGTGCTCAGTACTCAGGGTGCTGGGTGCTCAGTACTCAGGGTGCTGGGTGCTCAGTGCTCGGGGTGTTGGGTGCTCCGTGCTCAGGGTGCTCATTGCTCAGTACTCAGGGTTCTGGGTGCTCAGTACTCAGGGTGCTGGGTGCTCAGTGCTCGGGGTGCTGGGTGCTCAGTACTCAGTGTGCTGGGTGCTCAGTGCTCGGGGTGCTCGGTGCTCAGTACTCAAGGTGCTGGGTGCTCAGTGCTCGGGGTGCTGGGTGCTCAGTGCTCGGGGTGCTGGGTGCTCAGTACTCCGGGTGCTCGGTGCTCAGTACTCAGGGTACTGGGTGCTCAGGGTCCTCGGTGCTCAGCACTCAGGGTGCTCAGTACTCAGCTTGCTTTGTGCTCAGTGCTCAGAGTGCTGGGTGCTCAGTACTCAGGTTGCTCGGTGCTCAGTACTCAGGGTGCTCAGTGCTCAGTGCTCTGGGTGCTCAGTACTCAGGGTGCTCAGTGCTCAGGGTGCTGGGTGCTCAGTGCTCGGGGTGCTGGGTACTCAGTGCTCAGTGCTTGGGGTGCTGGGTGCTCAGTCCTCAGTACACAGGGTGCTGGGTGCTCAGTGCTCGGGGTGCTGGATGCTCAGTACTCAGGGTCCTGGGTGCTCAGTGCTCAGGGTGCTGGGTGCTCAGTACTCAGGGTGCTGGGTGCTCAGTGGTCAGGGTGCTGGGTGCTCAGTACTCAGGGTGCTGGGTCCTCAGTGCTCAGGGTGCTGGGTGGTCAGTGCTCGGGGTGCTCAGTACTCAGGGTGCTGTGTGTTCAGTGCTCAGGGTACTGGGTGCTCAGTACTCAGGGTGCTCAGTGCTGAGTACTCAGGGTGCTGGGTGCTCAGTACTCCGGGTGCTGGGTGCTCAGTGCTCGGGGTGCTCGCTGCTCAGTGCTCAGGGTGCTGGGTGCTCAGTACTCAGGGTGCTCATTGCTCAGGGTGCTGGGTGCTCAGTACTCAGGATGCTGGGTGCTCAGTACTCAGGGTGCTCAGTGCTCAGTACTCAGGGTGCTCAGTGCTCAGTACTCAGGGTGCTCAGTGCTCAGGGTGCTGGGTGCTCAGTGCTCGGGGTGCTGGGTGCTCAGTGCACAGGGTGCTGTGTGCTCAGTACTCAGGGTGCTCAGTACTCAGGGTGCTGGGTGCTCAGTGCTCAGGGTGCTGGGTGCTCAGTGCTCAGGGTGCTGGGTGCTCAGTGCTCAGGGTGCTCGGTGCTCAGTGCTCAGGTTGCTGGGTGCTCAGTACTCAGGGTGCTGGGTGCTCAGTACTCAGGGTGCTCAGTGCTCAGTACTCAGGGTGCTCAGTGCTCAGTACTCAGGGTGCTCAGTGCTCAAGGTGCTGGGTGCTCAGTGCTCCGTGTGCTGGGTACTCAGTCCTCAGGGTGCTGGGTGCTCAGTGCTCATGGTACTCGGTGCTCAGTGCTCAGGGTGCTGGGTGCTCAGTACTCAGGGTGCTGGGTGCTCAGTGCTCGGGGTGCTGGGTGCTCAGTACTCAGGGTGCTGGGTGCTCAGTGCTCAGGGTGCTGGGTGCTCAGTGCTCAGGGTGCTCGGTGCTTAGTACTCATGGTGCTCGGTGCTCGGGGTGCTGGGTGCTCAGTGCTCGGTGTGCTGGGTGCTCAGTGCTCGGGGTGCTGGGTGCTGAGTGCTCAGTGTGCTGGGTGCTCAGTGCTCGGGGTGCTGGGTGCTCAGTGCTCGGGGTGCTGGGTGCTCAGTACTCGGGTTGCTCGGTGCTCAGTACTCAGGGTGCTGGGTGCTCAGTGCTCAGGGTGCTGGGTGCTCATTACTCAGGGTGCTCGGTGCTCAGTACTCAGGGTGCTGGGTGTTCAGTGCTCGGGTGCTGGGTGCTCATTAATCAGGGTGCTGGGTGCTCAGTACGCTGGGTGCTCAGTACTCAGGGTGCTGGGTGCTCAGTACTCAGGGTGCTCGGTGCTCAGTACTCAGGGTGCTGGGTGCTCAGTGCTCGGGGTGCTGGGTGCTCATTAATCAGGGTGCTGGGTGCTCAGTACTCAGGGTGCTCAGTGCTTGGGGTGCTGGGTGCTCAGTGCTCAGGGTTCTGGGTGCTCAGTGCTCAGGGTGCTGGGAGCTCAGTACTCAGTGCTCAGTTTGCTGGGTGCTCAGTGCTCGGGCTGCAGGGTGCTCAGTGCTCAGGGTGCTGGGTGCTCAGTACTCAGGGTGCTGGGTGCTCAGTACTCAGGGTGCTGGGTGCACAGTGCTAGGGGTGCTGGGTGCTCAGTGCTCGGGGTCTGGGTGCTCAGTACTCAGGGTGCTGGGTGCTCAGTACTCAGGGTGCTGGGTGCTCAGTGCTCAAGGGTGCTGGGTGCTCAGTGCTCGGGGTCTGGGTTCTCAGTTCTCTGGGTGCTGGGTGCTCAGTGCTCAGGGTGCTGGGTGCTCAGTGCTCTGGGTGCTGGGTGCTCAGTGATCGGGGTGATGGGTGCTGAGTGCTCAGGGTGCTCTGTGCTCAGTGCTCGGGGTGCTCGGTGCTCAGTGCTCAGGGTCCTGGGTGCTCAGTACTCAGGGTGCTGGGTGCTTAGTACTCAGGGTGCTCAGTGCTCAGTACAGAGGGTGCTGGGTGCTCAGTGCTCGGGGTGCTGGGTGCTCAGTGCTCAGTACTCAGGGTGTTGGGTGCTCAGTGCTCAGGGTGCTGGGTGCTCAGTACTCAGCGTGCTGGGTGCTCAGTACTCAGGGTGCTGGGTGCTCAGTGCTCAGGGTGCTGGGTGCTCAGTGCTCAGGGTGCTGGGTGCTCAGTGCTCAGGTGCTGGGTGCTAAGTACTCAGGGTGCTGGGTGCTCAGTACTCAGGGTGCTGGGTGCTCAGCACTCAGGGTGCTCAGTACTCGGGGTGCTGGGTGCTCAGTGCTCGGGGTGCTGGATGCTCAGTGCTCAGGGTGATCTGTGCTCAGTACTCAGGGTGCTGGGTGCTCAGTGCTCGGGGTGCTGGGTGCTCAGTACTCAGGGTGCTCAGTACTCGGGGTGCTGGGTGCTCAGTGCTCGGGGTGCTGGATGCTCAGTGCTCAGGGTGATCTGTGCTCAGTACTCAGGATGCTGGGTGCTCAGTACTCAGGGTGCTGGGTGCTCAGTACTCAGGTTGCTGGGTGCTCAGTCCTCAGGGTGCTCAGTGCTCAGGGTGCTGGGTGCTCAGTGCTCGGGGTGCTCGGTGCTCAGTGCTCAGGGTGCTCGGTGCTTAGTACTCAGGGTGCTCGGTGCTCGGGGTGCTGGGTGCTCAGTGCTCGGGGTGCTGGGTGCTCAGTGCTCAGGGTGTTGGGTGCTCAGTACTCAGGGTGCTCATTGCTCAGGGTGCTGGGTGCTCAGTACTCAGGGTGCTGGGTGCTCAGTACTCAGGGTGCTCAGTGCTCAGTACTCAGGTTGCTCGGTGCTCAGTATTCAGGGTGCTCAGTGCTCAGTGTTCTGGGTGCTCAATACTCAGGGTGCTCAGTGCTCAGGGTGCTGGGTGCTCAGTGCTCGGGGTGCTGGGTACTCAGTGCTCAGTGCTCGGGGTGCTGGGTGCTCAGTCCTCAGTACACAGGGTGCTGGGTGCTCAGTGCTCGGGGTGCTGGATGCTCAGTACTCAGGGTCCTGGGTGCTCAGTGCTCAGGGTGCTGGGTGCTCAGTACTCAGGGTGCTGGGTGCTCAGTGCTCAGGGTGTTGGGTGCTCAGTACTCAGGGTGCTCATTGCTCAGGGTGCTGGGTGCTCAGTACTCAGGGTGCTGGGTGCTCAGTACTCAGGGTGCTCAGTGCTCAGTACTCAGGGTGCTCAGTGCTCAGTACTCAGGGTGCTCAGTGCTCAGGGTGCTGGGTGCTCAGTGCTCGGGGTGCTGGGTGCTCAGTGCACAGGGTGCTGTGTGCTCAGTACTCAGGGTGCTCAGTACTCAGGGTGCTGGGTGCTCAGTGCTCAGGGTGCTGGGTGCTCAGTGCTCAGGGTGCTGGGTGCTCAGTGCTCAGGGTGCTCGGTGCTCAGTGCTCAGGTTGCTGGGTGCTCAGTACTCAGGGTGCTGGGTGCTCAGTACTCAGGGTGCTCAGTGCTCAGTACTCAGGGTGCTCAGTGCTCAGTACTCAGGGTGCTCAGTGCTCAAGGTGCTGGGTGCTCAGTGCTCCGGGTGCTGGGTACTCAGTCCTCAGGGTGCTGGGTGCTCAGTGCTCATGGTACTCGGTGCTCAGTGCTCAGGGTGCTGGGTGCTCAGTACTCAGGGTGCTGGGTGCTCAGTGCTCGGGGTGCTGGGTGCTCAGTACTCAGGGTGCTGGGTGCTCAGTGCTCAGGGTGCTGGGTGCTCAGTGCTCAGGGTGCTCGGTGCTTAGTACTCATGGTGCTCGGTGCTCGGGGTGCTGGGTGCTCAGTGCTCGGTGTGCTGGGTGCTCAGTGCTCGGGGTGCTGGTTGCTGAGTGCTCAGTGTGCTGGGTGCTCAGTGCTCGGGGTGCTGGGTGCTCAGTGCTCGGGGTCCTGGGTGCTCAGTACTCGGGTTGCTCGGTGCTCAGTACTCAGGGTGCTGGGTGCTCAGTGCTCAGGGTGCTGGGTGCTCATTACTCAGGGTGCTCGGTGCTCAGTACTCAGGGTGCTGGGTGTTCAGTGCTCGGGGTGCTGGGTGCTCATTAATCAGGGTGCTGGGTGCTCAGTACGCTGGGTGCTCAGTACTCAGGGTGCTGGGTGCTCAGTACTCAGGGTGCTCGGTGCTCAGTACTCAGGGTGCTGGGTGCTCAGTGCTCGGGGTGCTGGGTGCTCATTAATCAGGGTGCTGGGTGCTCATTACTCAGGGTGCTCAGTGCTTGGGGTGCTGGGTGCTCAGTACTCAGGGTCCTCAGTGCTTGGGGTGCAGGGTGCTCAGTACTCAGGGTGCTGGTTCCTCAGTGCTCATTGTGCTGGGTGCTGAGTACTCAGGGTGCTGGGTGCTCAGTGCTCGGGGTGCTGGGTGCTCAGTGCTCGGGGTGCTGGGTGCTCAGTGCTCAGGGTTCTGGGTGCTCAGTACTCGGGGTGCTGGGTGCTCAGTGCTCGCGGTGCTCGGTGCTCAGTGCTCGGGGTGCTGGGTGCTCAGTACTCGGGGTGTTCAGTGCTCAGTACTCAGGGTGCTGGGTGCTCAGTGCTCAGGGTGCTGGGTGCTCAGTGCTCGGGGTGCTGGGTGCTCGGTGCTCAGGTTTCTGGGTGCTCAGGACTCGGGGTGATGGGTGCTCAGTACTCAGGGAGCTGGGTGCTCATTGCTCGGGGTGCTGGGTGCTCAGTGCTACGGGTGCTGGGTGCTCAGTGCTCGGTGTGCTGGGTGCTCAGTGCTCTGGGCGCTGGGTGCTCAGTGCTCGGGGTGCTCGGTGCTCAGTACTCAGGGTGCTGGGTGCTCAGTGCTCAGGGTGCTCGGTGCTCAGTACTCAGGGTGCGGGGTGCTCAGTGCTCGGTGTGCTCGGTGCTCAGTACGTTGGGTGCTCAGTACTCAGGGTGCTGGGTGCTCAGTGCTCAGGGTGATCGGTGCTCTGTACTCAGGGTGCTCAGTACTCAGGGTGCTGGGTGCTCAGGGCTCGGGGTGCTGGGAGCTCAGTACTCAGGGTGCTGGGTGCTCAGTGCTCGGGGTGCTGGGTGCTGAGTGCTCAGGGTGCTGGGTGCTCTGTACTCGGGGTGCTCGGTGCTCAGTACTCAGGGTGCTGGGTGCTCAGTACTCAGGGTGCTGGGTGCTCAGTAATCAGGGTGCTCAGTGCTCGGGGAGCTCGGTGCTCAGTACTCAGGGTGCTGGGTGCTCAGTACTCAGTGCTCGGGGTCCTGGGTGCTCAGCGCTCTGGGTGCTTAGTGCACAGTACTCAGGGTGCTGGGTGCTCAGTATTCAGGGTGCTCAGTGCTCGGGGTGCTGGGTGCTCAGTACACAGGGTGCTGGGTGCTCAGTGCTCAGCGTGCTGTGTGCTATGTACTCAGGGTGCTCAGTTCTCAGTACTCAGGGTGCTGGGTGCTCATTCTCGGGTGCTGGGTGCTCAGTGCTCAGGGTGCTGGGTGCTAAGTGCTCAGGGTGCTGGGTCCTCAGTACTCGGGGTGCTCGGTGCTCAGTACTCGGGGTGCTGGGTGCTCAGTACTCAGGGTGCTGGGTGCTCAGTACTCAGGGTGCTCGGTGCTCAGTACTCAGGGTGCTGGGTGCTCAGTGCTCAGGTGCTGGGTGCTAAGTACTCAGGGTGCTGGGTGCTCAGTACTCAGGGTGCTGGGTGCTCAGCACTCAGGGTGCTCAGTACTCAGGGTGCTGGGTGCTCAGTGCTCGGGGTGCTGGGTGCTCAGTACTCAGGGTGCTCAGTACTCGGGGTGCTGGGTGCTCAGTGCTCGGGGTGCTGGATGCTCAGTGCTCAGGGTGATCTGTGCTCAGTACTCAGGATGCTGGGTGCTCAGTACTCAGGGTGCTGGGTGCTCAGTACTCAGGGTGCTCGGTGCTCAGTACTCAGGGTGCTCAGTGCTCAGTGCTCTGGGTGCTCAGTACTCAGGGTGCTCAGTGCTCAGGGTGCTGGGTGCTCAGTGCTCGGGGTGCTGGGTACTCAGTGCTCAGTGCTCGGGGTGCTGGGTGCTCAGTCCTCAGTACACAGATTGCTGGGTGCTCAGTGCTCGGGGTGCTGGATGCTCAATACTCAGGGTCCTGGGTGCTCAGTGCTCAGGGAGCTGGGTGCTCAGTACTCAGGGTGCTGGGTGCTCAGTACTCAGGGTGCTCGGTGCTGAGTACTCAGGGTGCTGGGTGCTCAGTACTCCGGGTGCTGGGTGCTCAGTGCTCGGGGTGCTCGGTGCTCAGTGCTCAGGGTGCTGGGTGCTCAGTACTCAGGGTGCTCATTGCTCAGGGTGCTGGGTGCTCAGTACTCAGGTTGCTGGGTGCTCAGTACTCAGGGTGCTCAGTGCTCAGGGTGCTGGGTGCTCAGTGCTCGGGGTGCTGGGTGCTCAGTGCACAGGGTGCTGTGTGCTCAGTACTCAGGGTGCTCAGTACTCAGGGTGCTGGGTGCTCAGTGCTCAGGGTGCTCGGTGCTCAGTACTCAGGGTGCTGGGTGCTCAGTGCTCGGTGTGCTCGGTGCTCAGTACGTTGGGTGCTCAGTACTCAGGGTGCTGGGTGCTCAGTGCTCAGGGTGATCGGTGCTCAGTACTCAGGGTGCTCAGTACTCAGGGTGCTGGGTGCTCAGGGCTCGGGGTGCTGGGAGCTCAGTACTCAGGGTGCTGGGTGCTCAGTGCTCGGGGTGCTGGGTGCTGAGTGCTCAGGGTGCTGGGTGCTCTGTACTCGGGGTGCTGGGTGCTCAGTACTCAGGGTGCTGGGTGCTCAGTACTCAGGGTGCTGGGTGCTCAGTAATCAGGGTGCTCAGTGCTCGGGGAGCTCGGTGCTCAGTACTCAGGGTGCTGGGTGCTCAGTACTCAGTGCTCGGGGTCCTGGGTGCTCAGCGCTCTGGGTGCTTAGTGCACAGTACTCAGGGTGCTGGGTGCTCAGTATTCAGGGTGCTCAGTTCTCAGTGTGCTGGGTGCTCAGTACACAGGGTGCTGGGTGCTCAGTACTCAGGGTGCTGGGTGCTCATTCTCGGGGTGCTGGGTGCTCAGTGCTCGGGGTGCTGGGTGCTCAGTACTCGGGGTGCTGGGTGCTCAGTGCTCAGCGTGCTGTGTGCTATGTACTCAGGGTGCTCGGTTCTCAGTACTCAGGGTGCTGGGTGCTCATTCTCGGGTGCTGGGTGCTCAGTGCTCAGGGTGCTGGGTGCTAAGTGCTCAGGGTGCTGGGTCCTCAGTACTCGGGGTGCTGGGTGCTCAGTACTCAGGGTGCTGGGTGCTCAGTACTCAGGGTGCTCAGTGCTCAGTACTCAGGGTGCTGGGTGCTCAGTGATCAGGTGCTGGGTGCTAAGTACTCAGGGTGCTGGGTGCTCAGTACTCAGGGTGCTGGGTGCTCAGCACTCAGGGTGCTCAGTACTCAGGGTGCTGGGTGCTCAGTGCTCGGGGTGCTGGGTGCTCAGTACTCAGGATGCTCAGTACTCGGGGTGCTGGGTGCTCAGTGCTCGGGGTGCTGGATGCTCAGTGCTCAGGGTGATCTGTGCTCAGTACTCAGGATGCTGGGTGCTCAGTACTCAGGGTGCTGGGTGCTCAGTCCTCAGGGTGCTCAGTGCTCAGGGTGCTGGGTGCTCAGTGCTCGGGGTGCTCAGTGCTCAGTACTCAGGGTGCTGAGTGCTCAGTACTCAGGGTGGTGGGTGCTCAGTACTCAGGGTGCTGGGTGCTCAGTGCTCGGGGTGTTGGGTGCTCCGTGCTCGGGGTGCTCATTGCTCAGTACTCAGGGTTCTGGGTGCTCAGTACTCAGGGTGCTGGGTGCTCAGTGCTCGGTGTGCTGGGTGCTCAGTACTCAGGGTGCTGGGTGCTCAGTGCTCGGGGTGCTCGGTGCTCAGTACTCAAGGTGCTGGGTGCTCAGTGCTCGGGGTGCTGGGTGCTCAGTGCTCAGGGTGCTGGGTGCTCAGTACTCGGGGTGCTCTGTGCTCAGTACTCAGGGTACTGGGTGCTCAGGGTCCTCGGTGCTCAGTACTCAGGGTGCTCAGTACTCAGCTTGCTTTGTGCTCAGTGCTCAGAGTGCTGGGTGCACAGTACTCAGGGTGCTCGGTGCTCAGTACTCAGGGTGCTCAGTGCTCAGTGCTCTGGGTGCTCAGTACTCAGGGTGCTCAGTGCTCAGGGTGCTGGGTGCTCAGTGCTCGGGGTGCTGGGTACTCAGTGCTCAGTGCTCGGGGTGCTGGGTGCTCAGTCCTCAGTACACAGGGTGCTGGGTGCTCAGTGCTCGGGGTGCTGGATGCTCAATACTCAGGGTCCTGGGTGCTCAGTGCTCAGGGTGCTGGGTGCTCAGTACTCAGCGTGCTGGGTGCTCAGTGCTCAGGGTGCTGGGTGCTCAGTACTAAGGGTGCTGGGTCCTCAGTGCTCAGGGTGCTGGGTGGTCAGTGCTCGGGGTGCTCAGTACTCAGGGTGCTGTGTGTTCAGTGCTCAGGGTACTGGGTGCTCAGTACTCAGGGTGCTCGGTGCTGAGTACTCAGGGTGCTGGGTGCTCAGTACTCCGGGTGCTGGGTGCTCAGTGCTCGGGGTGCTCGGTGCTCAGTGCTCAGGGTGCTGGGTGCTCAGTACTCAGGTTGCTGGGTGCTCAGTACTCAGGTTGCTCAGTGCTCAGTACTCAGGGTGCTCAGTGCTCAGTACTCAGGGTGCTCAGTGCTCAGGGTGCTGGGTGCTCAGTGCTCGGGGTACTGGGTGCTCAGTGCACAGGGTGCTGTGTGCTCAGTACTCAGGGTGCTCAGTACTCAGGGTGCTGGGTACTCAGTGCTCAGGGTGCTAGGTGCTCAGTGCTCAGGGTGCTGGGTGCTCAGTGCTCAGGGTGCTCGGTGCTCAGTGCTCAGGTTGCTGGGTGCTCAGTACTCAGGGTGCTGGGTGCTCAGTACTAAGGGTGCTCAGTGCTCAGTACTCAGGGTGCTCCGTGCTCAGTACTCAGGGTGCTCAGTGCTCAAGGTGCTGGGTGTTCAGTGCTCGGGTGCTGGGTACTCAGTCCTCAGGGTGCTGGGTGCTCAGTGCTCACGGTACTCGGTGCTCAGTGCTCAGGGTGCTGGGTGCTCAGTACTCAGGTTGCTGGGTGCTCAGTGCTCGGGGTGCTGGGTGCTCAGTACTCAGGGTGCTGGGTGCTCAGTGCTCAGGGTGCTGGGTGCTCAGTGCTCAGGGTGCTCGGTGCTTAGTACTCATGGTGCTCGGTGCTCGGGGTGCTGGGTGCTCAGTGCTCGGTGTGCTGGGTGCTCAGTGCTCGGGGTGCTGGGTGCTGAGTGCTCAGTGTGCTGGGTGCTCAGTGCTCGGGGTGCTGGGTGCTCAGTGCTCGGGGTGCTGGGTGCTCAGTACTCAGGGTGCTCGGTGCTCAGTACTCAGGGTGCTGGGTGCTCAGTGCTCAGGGTGCTGGGTGCTCAGTACTCAGGGTGCTCGGTGATCAGTACTCAGGGTGCTGGGTGTTCAGTGCTCGGGGTGCTGGGTGCTCATTAATCAGGGTGCTGGGTGCTCAGTACGCTGGGTGCTCAGTACTCAGGGTGCTGGGTGCTCAGAACTCAGGGTGCTCGGTGCTCAGTACTCAGCGTGCTGGGTGCTCAGTGCTCGGGGTGCTGGGTGCTCATTAATCAGGGTGCTGGGTGCTCAGTACTCAGGTGCTCAGTGCTTGGGGTGCTGGGTGCTCAGTACTCAGGGTGCTCAGTGCTTGGGGTGCAGGGTGCTCAGTACTCAGGGTGCTGGTTGCTCAGTGCTCAGGGTGCTGGGCGCTGAGTACTCAGGGTGCTGGGTGCTCAGTGCTCGGGGTGCTGGGTGCTCAGTGCTCGGGGTGCTGGTTGCTCAGTGCTCAGGGTTCTGGGTGCTCAGTACTCAGGGTGCTGGGTGCTCAGTGCTCGCGGTGCTCGGTGCTCAGTGCTCGGGGTGCTGGGTGCTCAGTGCTCAGGGTGCTGGGTGCTCAGTACTCGGGGTGCTCGGTGCTAAGTACTCAGGGTACTGGGTGCTCAGGGTCCTCGGTGCTCAGTACTCAGGGTGCTCAGTACTCAGCTTGCTTTGTGCTCAGTGCTCAGAGTGCTGGGTGCTCAGTACTCAGGGTGCTCAGTGCTCAGGGTGCTGGGTGCTCAGTGCTCGGGGTGCTGGGTACTCAGTGCTCGGTGCTCAGGGTGCTGGGTGCTCAGTCCTCAGTACACAGGGTGCTGGGGGCTCAGTGCTCGGGGTGCTGGATGCTCAGTACTCAGGGTCCTGGGTGCTCAGTGCTCAGGGTGCTGGGTGCTCAGTACTCAGGGTGCTGGGTGCTCAGTGCTCAGGGTGCTGGGTGCTCAGTACTCAGGGTGCTGGGTCCTCAGTGCTCAGGGCTGCTGGGTGGTCAGTGCTCGGGGTGCTCAGTACTCAGGGTGCTGTGTGGTCAGTGCTCAGGGTACTGGGTGCTCAGTACTCAGGGTGCTCGGTGCTGAGTACTCAGGGTGCTGGGTGCTCAGTACTCCGGGTGCTGGGTGCTCAGTGCTCGGGGTGCTCGGTGCTCAGTGCTCAGGGTGCTGGGTGCTCAGTACTCAGGGTGCTCATTTCTCAGGGTGCTGGGTGCTCAGTACTCAGGTTGCTGGGTGCTCAGTACTCAGGGTGCTCAGTGCTCAGTACTCAGGGTGCTCAGTGCTCAGTACTCAGGGTGCTCAGTGCTCAGGGTGCTGGGAGCTCAGTGCTCGGGGTGCTGGGTGCTCAGTGCACAGGGTGCTGTGTGCTCAGTACTCAGGGTGCTCAGTACTCAGGGTGCTGGGTGCTCAGTGCTCAGGGTGCTGGGTGCTGAGTACTCAGGGTGCTGGGTGCTCAGTGCTCGGGGTGCTGGGTGCTCAGTGCTCGGGGTGCTGGGTGCTCAGTGCTCAGGGTTCTGGGTGCTCAGTACTCGGGGTGCTGGGTGCTCAGTACTCGGGGTGTTCAGTGCTCAGTACTCAGGGTGCTGGGTGCTCAGTGCTCAGGGTGCTGGGTGCTCAGTGCTCGGGGTGCTGGGTGCTCGGTGCTCAGTTTTCTGGGTGCTCAGGACTCGGGGTGCTGTGTGCTCAGTACTCAGGGTGCTGGGTGCTCATTGCTCGGGGTGCTGGGTGCTCAGTGCTACGGGTGCTGGGTGCTCAGTGCTCAGTGTGCTGGGTGCTCAGTGCTCTGGGCGCTGGGTGCTCAGTGCTCGGGGTGCTCGGTGCTCAGTACTCAGGGTGCTGGGTGCTCAGTGCTCAGGGTGCTCGGTGCTCAGTACTCAGGGTGCTGGGTGCTCAGTGCTCTGTGTGCTCGGTGCTCAGTAGGTTGGGTGCTCAGTACTCAGGGTGCTGGGTGCTCAGTGCTCAGGGTGATCGGTGCTCAGTACTCAGGGTGCTCAGTACTCAGGGTGCTGGGTGCTCAGTACTCAGGGTGCTGGGTGCTCAGTGCTCGGGGTGCTGGGTCCTGAGTGCTCAGGGTGCTGGGTGCTCTGTACTCGGGGTGCTCGGTGCTCAGTACTCAGGGTGCTGGGTGCTCAGTAATCAGGGTGCTGGGTGCTCAGTAATCAGGGTGCTCAGTGCTCGGGGAGCTCGGTGCTCAGTACTCAGGGTGCTGGGTGCTCAGTACTCAGTGCTCGGGGTCCTGGGTGCTCAGCGCTCTGGGTGCTTAGTGCACAGTACTCAGGGTGCTGGGTGCTCAGTATTCAGGGTGCTCAGTGCTCGGGGTGCTGGGTGCTCAGTACACAGGGTGCTGGGTGCTCAGTACTCAGGGTGCTGGGTGCTCATTCTCGGGGTGCTGGGTGCTCAGTGCTCGGGGTGATGGGTGCTCAGTACTCGGGGTGCTGGGTGCTCAGTGCTCAGCGTGCTGTGTGCTATGTACTCAGGGTGCTCGGTTCTCAGTACTCAGGGTGCTGGGTGCTCATTCTCGGGTGCTGGGTGCTCAGTGCTCAGGGTGCTGGGTGCTAAGTGCTCAGGGTCCTCGGTGCTCAGTACTCAGGGTGCTCAGTACTCAGCGTGCTTTGTGCTCAGTGCTCAGGGTGTTGGGTGCTCAGTACTCAGGGTGCTGGGTGCTCAGTACTCACGGTGCTGGGTGCTCAGTACTCGGGGTGCTGGGTGCTCATTACTCAGGGTGCTGGGTGCTCAGTGCTCGGGGTGCTCGCTGCTCAGTACTCTTGGTGCTGGGTGCTCAGTGCTCAGGGTGCTGTGTGCTCAGTACTCAGGGTGCTGGGTGCTCAGTGCTCAGGGTGCTGGGTGCTCAGTGCTCGGGGTGCTCGGTGCTCAGTTCTCAGGGTGCTGGGTGCTCAGCACTCAGGGTGCTCGGTGCTCAGTACTCAGGGTGCTGGGTGCTCAGTGCTCAGGTGCTGGGTGCTAAGTACTCAGGGTGCTGGGTGCTCAGTACTCAGGGTGCTGGGTGCTCAGCACTCAGGGTGCTCAGTACTCAGGGTGCTGGGTGCTCAGTGCTCGGGGTGCTGGGTGCTCAGTACTCAGGGTGCTCAGTACTCGGGGTGCTGGGTGCTCAGTGCTCGGGGTGCTGGATGCTCAGTGCTCAGGGTTATCTGTGCTCAGTACTCAGGATGCTGGGTGCTCAGTACTCAGTGTGCTGGGTGCTCAGTGCTCGGGGTGCTCGCTGCTCAGTACTCTTGGTGCTGGGTGCTCAGTCCTCAGGGTGCTCAGTGCTCGGGGTCCTGGGTGCTCAGCGCTCTGGGTGCTTAGTGCACAGTACTCAGGGTGCTGTGTGCTCAGTATTCAGGGTGCTCAGTGCTCGGGGTGCTGGGTGCTCAGTACACAGGGTGCTGGGTGCTCAGTACTCAGGGTGCTGGGTGCTCATTCTCGGGGTGCTGGGTGCTCAGTGCTCGGGTGCTGGGTGCTCAGTACTCGGGGTGCTGGGTGCTCAGTGCTCAGCGTGCTGTGTGCTATGAACTCAGGGTGCTCAGTTCTCAGTACTCAGGGTGCTGGGTGCTCATTCTCGGGTGCTGGGTGCTCAGTGCTCAGGGTGCTGGGTGCTAAGTGCTCAGGGTGCTGGGTCCTCAGTACTCGGGGTGCTCGGTGCTCAGTACTCGGGGTGCTGGGTGCTCAGTACTCAGGGTGCTGGGTGCTCAGTACTCAGGGTGCTCGGTGCTCAGTACTCAGGGTGCTGGGTGCTAAGTGCTCAGGTGCTGGGTGCTAAGTACTCAGGGTGCTGGGTGCTCAGTACTCAGGGTGCTGGGTGCTCAGCACTCAGGGTGCTCAGTACTCAGGGTGCTGGGTGCTCAGTGCTCGGGGTGCTGGGTGCTCAGTACTCAGGGTGCTCAGTACTCGGGGTGCTGGGTGCTCAGTGCTCGGGGTGCTGGATGCTCAGTGCTCAGGGTGATCTGTGCTCAGTACTCAGGATGCTGGGTGCTCAGTACTCAGGGTGCTGGGTGCTCAGTACTCAGGGTGCTCGGTGCTCAGTACTCAGGGTGCTCAGTGCTCAGTGCTCTGGGTGCTCAGTACTCAGGGTGCTCAGTGCTCAGGGTGCTGGGTGCTCAGTGCTCGGGGTGCTGGGTACTCAGTGCTCAGTGCTCGGGGTGCTGGGTGCTCAGTCCTCAGTACACAGATTGCTGGGTGCTCAGTGCTCGGGGTGCTGGATGCTCAGTACTCAGGGTCCTGGGTGCTCAGTGCTCAGGGAGCTGGGTGCTCAGTACTCAGGGTGCTGGGTGCTCAGTACTCAGGGTGCTCGGTGCTGAGTACTCAGGGTGCTGGGTGCTTAGTACTCCGGGTGCTGGGTGCTCAGTGCTCGGGGTGCTCGGTGCTCAGTGCTCAGGGTGCTGGGTGCTCAGTACTCAGGGTGCTCATTGCTCAGGGTGCTGGGTGCTCAGTACTCAGGTTGCTGGGTGCTCAGTACTCAGGGTGCTCAGTGCTCAGTACTCAGGGTGCTCAGTGCTCAGTACTCAGGGTGCTCAGTGCTCAGGGTGCTGGGTGCTCAGTGCTCGGGGTGCTGGGTGCTCAGTGCACAGGGTGCTGTGTGCTCAGTACTCAGGGTGCTCAGTACTCAGGGTGCTGGGTGCTCAGTGCTCAGGGTGCTCGGTGCTCAGTACTCAGGGTGCTGGGTGCTCAGTGCTCGGTGTGCTCGGTGCTCAGTACGTTGGGTGCTCAGTACTCAGGGTGCTGGGTGCTCAGTGCTCAGGGTGATCGGTGCTCAGTACTCAGGGTGCTCAGTACTCAGGGTGCTGGGTGCTCAGGGCTCGGGGTGCTGGGAGCTCAGTACTCAGGGTGCTGGGTGCTCAGTGCTCAGGGTGCTGGGTGCTCTGTACTCGGGGTGCTGGGTGCTCAGTACTCAGGGTGCTGGGTGCTCAGTACTCAGGGTGCTGGGTGCTCAGTAATCAGGGTGCTCAGTGCTCGGGGAGCTCGGTGCTCAGTACTCAGGGTGCTGGGTGCTCAGTACTCAGTGCTCGGGGTCCTGGGTGCTCAGCGCTCTGGGTGCTTAGTGCACAGTACTCAGGGTGCTGGGTGCTCAGTATTCAGGGTGCTGGGTGCTCAGTACTCAGGGTGCTGGGTGCTCAGTGCTCGGTGTGCTCGGTGCTCAGTACGTTGGGTGCTCAGTACTCAGGGTGCTGGGTGCTCAGTGCTCAGGGTGATCGGTGCTCAGTACTCAGGGTGCTGGGTGCTCATTCTCGGGGTGCTGGGTGCTCAGTGCTCGGGGTGCTGGGTGCTCAGTACTCGGGGTGCTGGGTGCTCAGTGCTCAGCGTGCTGTGTGCTATGTACTCAGGGTGCTCGGTTCTCAGTACTCAGGGTGCTGGGTGCTCATTCTCGGGTGCTGGGTGCTCAGTGCTCAGGGTGCTGGGTGCTAAGTGCTCAGGGTGCTGGGTCCTCAGTACTCGGGGTGCTGGGTGCTCAGTACTCAGGGTGCTGGGTGCTCAGTACTCAGGGTGCTCGGTGCTCAGTACTCAGGGTGCTGGGTGCTCAGTGATCAGGTGCTGGGTGCTAAGTACTCAGGGTGCTGGGTGCTCAGTACTCAGGGTGCTGGGTGCTCAGCACTCAGGGTGCTCAGTACTCAGGGTGCTGGGTGCTCAGTGCTCGGGGTGCTGGGTGCTCAGTACTCAGGATGCTCAGTACTCGGGGTGCTGGGTGCTCAGTGCTCGGGGTGCTGGATGCTCAGTGCTCAGGGTGATCTGTGCTCAGTACTCAGGATGCTGGGTGCTCAGTACTCAGGGTGCTGGGTGCTCAGTCCTCAGGGTGCTCAGTGCTCAGGGTGCTGGGTGCTCAGTGCTCGGGGTGCTCAGTGCTCAGTACTCAGGGTGCTGAGTGCTCAGTACTCAGGGTGCTGGGTGCTCAGTACTCAGGGTGCTGGGTGCTCAGTGCTCGGGGTGTTGGGTGCTCCGTGCTCGGGGTGCTCAGTGCTCAGTACTCAGGGTTCTGGGTGCTCAGTACTCAGGGTGCTGGGTGCTCAGTGCTCGGGGTGCTGGGTGCTCAGTACTCAGGGTGCTGGGTGCTCAGTGCTCGGGGTGCTCGGTGCTCAGTACTCAAGGTGCTGGGTGCTCAGTGTTCGGGGTGCTGGGTGCTCAGTGCTCAGGGTGCTGGGTGCTCAGTACTCGGGGTGCTCGGTGCTCAGTACTCAGGGTACTGGGTGATCAGGGTCCTCGGTGCTCAGTACTCAGGGTGCTCAGTACTCAGCTTGCTTTGTGCTCAGTGCTCAGAGTGCTGGGTGCACAGTACTCAGGGTGCTCGGTGCTCAGTACTCAGGGTGCTCAGTGCTCAGTGCTCTGGGTGCTCAGTACTCAGGGTGCTCAGTGCTCAGGGTGCTGGGTGCTCAGTGCTCGGGGTGCTGGGTACTCAGTGCTCAGTGCTCGGGGTGCTGGGTGCTCAGTCCTCAGTACACAGGGTGCTGGGTGCTCAGTGCTCGGGGTGCTGGATGCTCAATACTCAGGGTCCTGGGTGCTCAGTGCTCAGGGTGCTGGGTGCTCAGTACTCAGGGTGCTGGGTGCTCAGTGCTCAGGGTGCTGGGTGCTCAGTACTAAGGGTGCTGGGTCCTCAGTGCTCAGGGTGCTGGGTGGTCAGTGCTCGGGGTGCTCAGTACTCAGGGTGCTGTGTGTTCAGTGCTCAGGGTACTGGGTGCTCAGTACTCAGGGTGCTCGGTGCTGAGTACTCAGGGTGCTGGGTGCTCAGTACTCCGGGTGCTGGGTGCTCAGTGCTCGGGGTGCTCGGTGCTCAGTGCTCAGGGTGCTGGGTGCTCAGTACTCAGGTTGCTGGGTGCTCAGTACTCAGGGTGCTCAGTGCTCAGTACTCAGGGTGCTCAGTGCTCAGTACTCAGGGTGCTCAGTGCTCAGGGTGCTGGGTGCTCAGTGCTCGGGGTACTGGGTGCTCAGTGCACAGGGTGCTGTGTGCTCAGTACTCAGGGTGCTCAGTACTCAGGGTGCTGGGTACTCAGTGCTCAGGGTGCTGGGTGCTCAGTGCTCAGGGTGCTGGGTGCTCAGTGCTCAGGGTGCTCGGTGCTCAGTGCTCAGGTTGCTGGGTGCTCAGTACTCAGGGTGCTGGGTGCTCAGTACTAAGGGTGCTCAGTGCTCAGTACTCAGGGTGCTCCGTGCTCAGTACTCAGGGTGCTCAGTGCTCAAGGTGCTGGGTGTTCAGTGCTCGGGTGCTGGGTACTCAGTCCTCAGGGTGCTGGGTGCTCAGTGCTCACGGTACTCGGTGCTCAGTGCTCAGGGTGCTGGGTGCTCAGTACTCAGGTTGCTGGGTGCTCAGTGCTCGGGGTGCTGGGTGCTCAGTACTCAGGGTGCTGGGTGCTCAGTGCTCAGGGTGCTGGGTGCTCAGTGCTCAGGGTGCTCGGTGCTTAGTACTCATGGTGCTCGGTGCTCGGGGTGCTGGGTGCTCAGTGCTCGGTGTGCTGGGTGCTCAGTGCTCGGGGTGCTGGGTGCTGAGTGCTCAGTGTGCTGGGTGCTCAGTGCTCGGGGTGCTGGGTGCTCAGTGCTCGGGGTGCTGGGTGCTCAGTACTCAGAGTGCTCGGTGCTCAGTACTCAGGGTGCTGGGTGCTCAGTGCTCAGGGTGCTGGGTGCTCAGTACTCAGGGTGCTCGGTGCTCAGTACTCAGGGTGCTGGGTGTTCAGTGCTCAGGGTGCTGGGTGCTCATTAATCAGGGTGCTGGGTGCTCAGTACGCTGGGTGCTCAGTACTCAGGGTGCTGGGTGCTCAGTACTCAGGGTCCTCGGTGCTCAGTACTCAGGGTGCTGGGTGCTCAGTGCTCGGGGTGCTGGGTGCTCATTAATCAGGGTGCTGGGTGCTCAGTACTCAGGGTGCTCAGTGCTTGGAGTGCTGGGTGCTCAGTACTCAGGGTGCTCAGTGCTTGGGGTGCAGGGTGCTCAGTACTCAGGGTGCAGGTTGCTCAGTGCTCAGGGTGCTGGGCGCTGAGTACTCAGGGTGCTGGGTGCTCAGTGCTCGGGGTGCTGGGTGCTCAGTGCTCGGGGTGCTGGTTGCTCAGTGCTCAGGGTTCTGGGTGCTCAGTACTCAGGGTGCTGGGTGCTCAGTGCTCGCGGTGCTCGGTGCTCAGTGCTCGGGGTGCTGGGTGCTCAGTGCTCAGGGTGCTGGGTGCTCAGTACTCG
This sequence comes from Microtus oregoni, assembly GCF_018167655.1. Classification (NCBI taxonomy): domain Eukaryota; kingdom Metazoa; phylum Chordata; class Mammalia; order Rodentia; family Cricetidae; genus Microtus; species Microtus oregoni. Next base: position 58,922 of record NW_024543476.1, on the reverse strand, counting down.
GGGTGCTCGGTGCTAAGTACTCAGGGTACTGGGTGCTCAGGGTCCTCGGTGCTCAGTACTCAGGGTGCTCAGTACTCAGCTTGCTTTGTGCTCAGTGCTCAGAGTGCTGGGTGCTCAGTACTCAGGGTGCTCGGTGCACAGTACTCAGGGTGCTCAGTGCTCAGTGCTCTGGGTGCTCAGTACTCAGGGTGCTCAGTGCTCAGGGTGCTGGGTGCTCAGTGCTCGGGGTGCTGGGTACTCAGTGCTCGGTGCTCGGGGTGCTGGGTGCTCAGTCCTCAGTACACAGGGTGCTGGGGGCTCAGTGCTCGGGGTGCTGGATGCTCAGTACTCAGGGTCCTGGGTGCTCAGTGCTCAGGGTGCTGGGTGCTCAGTACTCAGGGTGCTGGGTGCTCAGTGCTCAGGGTGCTGGGTGCTCAGTACTCAGGGTGCTGGGTCCTCAGTGCTCAGGGCTGCTGGGTGGTCAGTGCTCGGGGTGCTCAGTACTCAGGGTGCTGTGTGTTCAGTGCTCAGGGTACTGGGTGATCAGTACTCAGGGTGCTCGGTGCTGAGTACTCAGGGTGCTGGGTGCTCAGTACTCCGGGTGCTGGGTGCTCAGTGCTCGGGGTGCTCGGTGCTCAGTGCTCAGGGTGCTGGGTGCTCAGTACTCAGGGTGCTCATTGCTCAGGGTGCTGGGTGCTCAGTACTCAGGGTGCTGGGTGCTCAGTGCTCAGGGTGCTCGGTGCTCAGTACGTTGGGTGCTCAGTACTCAGGGTGCTTGGTGCTCAGTACTCGGGGTGCTGGGTGCTCAGTACTCAGGTTGCTGGGTGCTCAGTACTCAGGGTGCTCAGTGCTCAGTACTCAGGGTGCTCAGTGCTCAGTACTCAGGGTGCTCAGTGCTCTGGGTGCTGGGAGCTCAGTGCTCGGGGTGCTGGGTGCTCAGTGCACAGGGTGCTGTGTGCTCAGTACTCAGGGTGCTCAGTACTCAGGGTGCTGGGTGCTCAGTGCTCAGGGTGCTGGGTGCTGAGTACTCAGGGTGCTGGGTGCTCAGTGCTCGGGGTGCTGGGTGCTCAGTGCTCGGGGTGCTGGGTGCTCAGTGCTCAGGGTTCTGGGTGCTCAGTACTCGGGGTGCTGGGTGCTCAGTACTCGGGGTGTTCAGTGCTCAGTACTCAGGGTGCTGGGTGCTCAGTGCTCAGGGTGCTGGGTGCTCAGTGCTCGGGGTGCTGGGTGCTCGGTGCTCAGGTTTCTGGGTGCTCAGGACTCGGGGTGCTGTGTGCTCAGTACTCAGGGTGCTGGGTGCTCATTGCTCGGGGTGCTGGGTGCTCAGTGCTACGGGTGCTGGGTGCTCAGTGCTCAGTGTGCTGGGTGCTCAGTGCTCTGGGCGCTGGGTGCTCAGTGCTCGGGGTGCTCAGTGCTCAGTACTCAGGGTGCTGGGTGCTCAGTGCTCAGGGTGCTCGGTGCTCAGTACTCAGGGTGCTGGGTGCTCAGTGCTCTGTGTGCTCGGTGCTCAGTACGTTGGGTGCTCAGTACTCAGGGTGCTGGGTGCTCAGTGCTCAGGGTGATCGGTGCTCAGTACTCAGGGTGCTCAGTACTCAGGGTGCTGGGTGCTCAGTACGCAGGGTGCTGGGTGCTCAGTGCTCGGGGTGCTGGGTCCTGAGTGCTCAGGGTGCTGGGTGCTCTGTACTCAGGGTGCTCGGTGCTCAGTACTCAGGGTGCTGGGTGCTCAGTAATCAGGGTGCTGGGTGCTCAGTAATCAGGGTGCTCAGTGCTCGGGGAGCTCGGTGCTCAGTACTCAGGGTGCTGGGTGCTCAGTACTCAGTGCTCGGGGTCCTGGGTGCTCAGCGCTCTGGGTGCTTAGTGCACAGTACTCAGGGTGCTGGGTGCTCAGTATTCAGGGTGCTCAGTGCTCGGGGTGCTGGGTGCTCAGTACACAGGGTGCTGGGTGCTCAGTACTCAGGGTGCTGGGTGCTCATTCTCGGGGTGCTGGGTGCTCAGTGCTCGGGGTGATGGGTGCTCAGTACTCGGGGTGCTGGGTGCTCAGTGCTCAGCGTGCTGTGTGCTATGTACACAGGGTGCTCGGTTCTCAGTACTCAGGGTGCTGGGTGCTCATTCTCGGGTGCTGGGTGCTCAGTGCTCAGGGTGCTGGGTGCTAAGTGCTCAGGGTCCTCGGTGCTCAGTACTCAGGGTGCTCAGTACTCAGCGTGCTTTGTGCTCAGTGCTCAGGGTGCTGGGTGCTCAGTACTCAGGGTGCTGGGTGCTCAGTACTCACGGTGCTGGGTGCTCAGTACTCGGGGTGCTGGGTGCTCATTACTCAGGGTGCTGGGTGCTCAGTGCTCGGGGTGCTCGCTGCTCAGTACTCTTGCTGCTGGGTGCTCAGTACTCAGGGTGCTGGGTGCTCAGTGCTCGGGGTGCTCGGTGCACAGTGCTCAGGATGCTTGGTGCTCAGTACTTTTGGTGCTGGGTGCTCAGTACTCAGGGTGCTGGGTGCTCAGTGCTCGGGGTGCTCGGTTCTCAGTACTCAGGGTGCTGGGTGCTCAGTACTCAGGGTGCTGGGTGCTCAGTACTCAGGGTGCTGGGTGCTCAGGACTCAGGGTGCTGGGTGCTCTGTACTCAGGGTGCTGGGTGCTCAGTGCTCAGGGTGCTGTGTGCTCAGTACTCAGGGTGCTGGGTGCTCAGTGCTCAGGGTGCTGGGTGCTCAGTGCTCGGGGTGCTCGGTGCTCAGTTCTCAGGGTGCTGGGTGCTCAGCACTCAGGGTGCTCGGTGCTCAGTACTCAGGGTGCTGGGTGCTCAGTGCTCAGGTGCTGGGTGCTAAGTACTCAGGGTGCTGGGTGCTCAGTACTCAGGGTGCTGGGTGCTCAGCACTCAGGGTGCTCAGTACTCAGGGTGCTGGGTGCTCAGTGCTCGGGGTGCTGGGTGCTCAGTACTCAGGGTGCTCAGTACTCGGGGTGCTGGGTGCTCAGTGCTCGGGGTGCTGGATGCTCAGTGCTCAGGGTTATCTGTGCTCAGTACTCAGGATGCTGGGTGCTCAGTACTCAGGGTGCTGGGTGCTCAGTGCTCGGGGTGCTCGCTGCTCAGTACTCTTGGTGCTGGGTGCTCAGTCCTCAGGGTGCTCAGTGCTCAGGGTGCTGGGTGCTCAGTGCTCGGGGTGCTCGGTGCTCAGTACTCAGGGTGCTGAGTGCTCAGTACTCAGGGTGCTGGGTGCTCAGTATTCAGGGTGCTGGGTGCTCAGTTCACGGGGTGTTAGGTGCTCCGTGCTCAGGCTGCTCAGTGCTCAGTACTCAGGGTCCTCGGTGCTCAGTACTCAGGGTGCTGGGTGCTCAGTGCTCGGGGTGCTGGGTGCTCAGTACTCAGGGAGCTGGGTGCTCAGTGCTCGGGGTGCTCGGTGCTCAGTACTCAAGGTGCTGGGTGCTCAGTGCTCGGGGTGCTGGATGCTCAGTGCTCAGGCTGCTGGGTGCTCAGTACTCGGGGTGCTCGGTGCTCAGTACTCAGGGTACTGGGTGCTCAGGGTCCTCGGTGCTCAGTACTCAGGGTGCTCAGTACTCAGCTTGCATTGTGCTCAGTGCTCAGAGTGCTGGGTGCTCAGTACTCAGGGTGCTCGGTGCTCAGTACTCAGTGTGCTCAGTGCTCAGTGCTCTGGGTGCTCAGTACTCAGGGTGCTCAGTGCTCAGGGTGCTGGGTGCTCAGTGCTCAGAACTCCGGGTGCTGGGTGCTCAGTCTTCAGTACTCAGGGTGCTGGGTGCTCAGTGCTCGGGGTGCTGGATGCTCAGTACTCAGGGTCCTGGGTGCTCAGTGCTCAGGGTGCTGGGTGCTCAGTACTCAGGGTGCTGGGTGCTCAGTGCTCAGTGTGCTGGGTGCTCAGTACTCAGGGTGATGGGCCCTCAGTGCTCAGGGTGCTGGGTGGTCAGTGCTCGGGGTGCTCAGTACTCAGGGTGCTGTGTCTTCAGTGCTCAGGGTACTGGGTGCTCAGTACTCAGGGTGCTCGGTGCTGAGTACTCAGGGTGCTCGGTGCTCAGTACTCCGGGTGCTGGGTGCTCAGTACTCAGGGTGCTCATTGCTCAGTGTGCTGGGTGCTCAGTACTCAGGGTGCTGGGTGCTCAGTACTCAGGGTGCTCAGTGCTCATTACTCAGGGTGCTCAGTGCTCAGTACTCAGGGTGCTCAGTGCTCAGGGTGCTGGGTGCTCAGTGCTCGGGGTGCTGGGTGCTCAGTGCACAGGGTGCTGTGTGCTCAGTACTCAGGGTGCTCAGTACTCAGGGTGCTGGGTGCTCAGTGCTCAGGGTGCTGGGTGCTCAGTGCTCAGGGTGCTGGGTGCTCAGTGCTCAGGGTGCTCGGTGCTCAGTGCTCAGGTTGCTGGGTGCTCAGTACTCAGGGTGCTGGGTGCTCAGTACTCAGGGTGCTCAGTGCTCAGTACTCAGGGTGCTCAGTGCTCAGTACTCAGGGTGCTCAGTGCTCAGGGTGCTGGGTGCTCAGTGCTCGGGGTGCTGGGTACTCAGTCCTCAGGGTGCTGGGTGCTCAGTGCTCAGGGTACTCGGTGCTCAGTGCTCAGGGTGCTGGGTGCTCAGTACTCAGTGTGCTGGGTGCTCAGTGCTCGGGGTGCTGGGTGCTCAGTACTCAGGGTGCTGGGTGCTCAATGCTCAGGGTGCTGGGTGCTCAGTGCTCAGGGTGCTCGGTGCTTAGTACTCATGGTGCTCGGTGCTTGGGGTTGCTGGGTGCTCAGTGCTTGGTGTGCTGGGTGCTCAGTGCTCGGGGTGCTGGGTGTTGAGTGCTCGGTGTGCTGGGTGCTCAGTGCTCGGGGTGCTGGGTGCTCAGTGCTCGGGGTGCTGGGTGCTCAGTACTCGGGGTGCTCGGTGCTCAGTACTCAGGGTGCTGGGTGCTCAGTGCTCTGGGTGCTGGGTGCTCAGTACTCAGGGTGCTCGGTGCTCAGTACTCAGGGTGCTGGGTGTTCAGTGCTCGGGGTGCTGGGTGCTCAATTATCAGGGTGCTGGGTGCTCAGTACGCTGGGTGCTCAGTACTCAGGGTGCTGGGTGCTCAGTACTCAGGGTGCTCGGTGCTCAGTACTCAGGGTGCTGGGTGCTCAGTGCTCGGGGTGCTGGGTGCTCATTAATCAGGGTGCTGGTTGCTCAGTACTCAGTGTGCTCAGTGCTTGGGGTGCTGGGTGCTCAGTACTCAAAGTGCTCAATGCTTGGGGTGCAGGGTGCTCAGTACTCAGGGTGCTGGTTGCTCAGTGCTCAGGGTGCTGGGTGCTGAGTACTCAGGGTGCTGGGTGCTCAGTGCTCAGGGTGCTGGGTGCTCAGTGCTCGGGGTGCTGGGTGCTCAGTGCTCCGGGTGCTGGGTGCTCAGTGCTCGGGGTGCTGGGTGCTCAGTGCTCAGTGTTCTGGGTGCTCAGTGCTCGGGGTGCTGGGTGCTCAGTGCTCGCGGTGCTCGGTGCTCACTGCTCGGGGTGCTGGGTGCTCAGTACTCGGGGTGTTCAGTGCTCAGTACTCAGGGTGCTGGGTGCTCAGTGCTCAGGGTGCTGGGTGGTCAGTGCTCGGGGTGCTGGGTGTTCGGTGCTCAGGTTTCTGGGTGCACAGGACTCGTGGTGCTGGGTGCTCAGTACTCAGGGTGCTGGGTGCTCATTGCTCGGGGTGCTGGGTGCTCAGTGCTACGGGTGCTGGGTGCTCAGTGCTCGGTGTGCTGGGTGCTCAGTGCTCTGGGCGCTGGGTGCTCAGTGCTCGGGGTGCTCGGTGCTCAGTACTCAGGGTGCTGGGTGCTCAGTGCTCAGGGTGCTCGGTGCTCAGTACTCAGGGTGCTGGGTGCTCAGTGCTCGGTGTGCTCGGTGCTCAGTACGTTGGGTGCTCAGTACTCAGGGTGCTGGGTGCTCAGTGGTCGGGGTGGTCGGTGCTCAGTACTCGGGGTGCTGGGTGCTCCGTACTCGGGGTGCTGGGTGCTCAGTGCTCAGGGTGATCTGTTCTCAGAACTCAGGGTGCTGGGTGCTCAGTGCTCGGGGTGCTGGGTGCTCAGTACTCGGGGTGCTCAGTACTCAGGGTGCTGGGTGCTCAGTACTTAGGGTGCTGGGTGCTCAGTGCTCAGGGTGCTCGGTGCTCTGTACGTTGGGTGCTCAGTACTCAGGGTGCTGGGTGCTCAGTGCTCAGGGTGCTGGGTGCTCAGTACTCAGGGTGCTGGGTGCTCAGTGCTCAGTACTCAGGTTGCTCAGTGCTCAGTGCTCGGGGTGCTGGGTGCTCAGTACTCAGGGTGCTGGGTGCTCAGTACTCAGGGTGCTGGGTGCTCAGTACTCAGGGTGCTGGGTGCTCAGTGCTCAGTACTCAGCGTGCTGGGTGCTCAGTGCTCGGGGTGCTGGGTCCTCAGTGCTCAGGGTGCTGGGTGCTCAGTACTCAGGGTGCTGGGTGCTCAGTGCTCGGGGTGCTGGGTCCTCAGTGCTCAGGGTGCTCAATGCTCAGTGCTCGGGGTGCTGGGTGCTCAGTGCTCGGGGTGCTGGGTGCTCAGTGCTCAGGGTGCTGGTTGCTCAGTACTCAGTGTGCTCATTGCTCAGGGTGCTGGGTGCTCAGAACTCAGGGTGCTGGGTGCTCAGTACTCAGGGTGCTTGGTGCTCAGTACTCAGGGTGCTTGGTGCTCAGTACTCAGGGTGCTGGGTGCTCAGTGCTCAGGGTGCTCGGTGCTCAGTACTCATGGTGCTGGGTGCTCATTCTCGGGGTGCTGGGTGCTCAGTACTCAGGTTGCTCAGTACTCTGGGTGCACAGGGCTCAGTACTCATGGTGCTGAGTGCTCAGTACTCAGGGTGCTCGGTGCTCAGTTCTCAGGGTGCTCGGTGCTCAGTGTTTGGGGTGCTGGGTTCTCAGTACTCAGGGTGCTGGGTGCTCAGTGCTCAGGGTGCTGGGTGCTCAGTACTCAGTGCTCAGGATGCTGGATGCTCATTGCTCAGGGTGCTGGGTGCTCAGTGCTCAGGGTGCTCAGTGCTCAGTGCTCAGTACTCAGGGTGCTGGGTGCTCAGTACTCAGGGTGCTGGGTGCTCAATGCTCGGGGTACCCGGTGCTCAGTGCTCGGGGTGCTCGGTGCTCAGTACTCAGGGTGCTGAGTGCTCATTGCTCAGGGTGCTGGGTGCTCAGTGCTCAGGGTGCTGGGTGCTCAGTTCTCGGGGAGCTCGGTGCTCAGTACTCAGGGTGCTGGGTGCTCAGTACTCAGGGTGCTCAGTACTCAGTACTCAGGGTGCTGGGTGCTCAGTGCTTGGGGTGCTGGGTGCTCAGTGCTCAGTACTCAGGGTGTTGGGTGCTCAGTGCTCAGGGTGCTGGGTGCTCAGTACTCAGCGTGCTGGGTGCTCAGTACTCAGGGTGCTGGGTGCTCAGTACTCAGTATGCTGGGTGCTCAGTGCTCGGGGTACCCGGTGCTCAGTGCTCGGGGTGCTCGGTGCTCAGTACTCAGGGTGCTGAGTGCTCATTGCTCAGGGTGCTGGGTGCTCAGTGCTCAGGGTGCTAGGTGCTCAGTGCTCAGCGTGCTTGATGCTCAGTACTCAGGGTGCTGGGTGCTCAGTGCTCAGGGTGCTGGGTGCTCAGTGCTCAAAGTGCTGTGTGCTCAGTACTCACCGTGCTGGGTGCTCAGTACTCAGGGTGCTGGGTGCTCAGTACTCGGGGTGCTGGGTGCTCAGTGCTCAGGGTGCTGGGTGCTCAGTGCTCAGCGTGCTTGATGCTCAGTACTCAGGGTGCTGGGTGCTCAGTGCTTGGGGTGCTGGGTGCTCAGTACTCAGGGTGCTGGGTGCTCAGTGCTCAGGGTTCTGGGTGCTCAGTGCTCAGGGTGCTGGGAGCTCAGTACTCAGTGCTCAGTTTGCTGGGTGCTCAGTGCTCGGGCTGCAGGGTGCTCAGTGCTCAGGGTGCTGGGTGCTCAGTACTCAGGGTGCTGGGTGCACAGTGCTAGGGGTGCTGGGTGCTCAGTGCTCGGGGTCTGGGTGCTCAGTATTCAGGGTGCTGCGTGCTCAGTACTCAGGGTGCTGGGTGCTCAGTGCTCAGTGTGCTGGGTGCTCAGTTCTCTGGGTGCTGGGTGCTCAGTTCTCAGGGTGCTGGGTGCTCAGTGCTCTGGGTGCTGGGTGCTCAGTGATCGGGGTGGTGGGTGCTGAGTGCTCAGGGTGCTGGGTGCTCAGTGCTCGGGGTGCTCGGTGCTCAGTGCTCAGGGTCCTGGGTGCTCAGGGCTCGGGGTGCTCGGTGCTCAGTGCTCAGTACTCAGGGTGTTGGGTGCTCAGTGCTCAGGGTGCTGGGTGCTCAGTACTCAGCGTGGTGGGTGCTCAGTACTCAGGGTGCTGGGTGCTCAGTGCTCAGGGTGCTGGGTGCTCAGTGCTCAGGGTGCTGGGTGCTCAGTGCTCGGGGAGCTCGGTTCTCAGTACTCAGGGTGCTGGGTGCTCAGTACTCAGTGCTCGGGGTCCTGGGTGCTCGGTGCTCAGGGTGCTGGGTGCTCAGTACTCAGGGTGCTGGGTGCTCATTCTTGGGGTGCTGGGTGCTCAGTGCTCGGGGTGCTTTGTGCTCAGTGCTCGGGGTGCTGGGGGCTCAGTACTCAGGGTGCTCAGTTCTCAGTACTCAGGGTGATGGGTGCTCAGTGCTCAGGGTGCTGGGTGCTCATTGCTCAGGGTGCTGGGTGCTCAGTGCTTGGGGAGCTCGGTGCTCAGTACTCAGGGTGCTGGGTGCTCAGTACTCAGTGCTCGGGGTGCTGGGTGCTCAGTGCTCGGGGTGCTCGGAGCTCAGTACTCAGGGTGCTGGGTGCTCAGTGCTCAGGGTGTTGGGTGCTCAGTGCTCCGGATGCTCAGTGCTCGGGGTGCTCGGAGCTCAGTACTCAGGGTGCTGGGTGCTCAGTGCTCAGTACTCAGGGTGCTGAGTGCTCAGTGCTCAGGGTGCTGTGTGCTCAGTGCTCAGGGTGCTGGGTGCTCAGTGCTCAGGGTGCTGGGTACTCAGTGCTCAGGGTGCTGGGTGCTCAGTACTCAGGGTGCTGGGTGCTCAGTACTCAGGGTGCTGGGTGCTCAGTGCTCGGGGTGCTATGTGCCCAGTGCTCACGGTGCTGGGTGCTCAGTGCTCGGGGTGCTCCGTGCTCAGTACTCAGGGTGCTGGGTGCTCAGTGCTCGAGGTGCTCAGTACTCAGGGTGCTGGGTGCTCAGTACTCAGGGTGCTGGGTGCTCAGTGCTCGGGGTGCTATGTGCTCAGTGCTCGCGGTGCTGGGTGCTCAGTGCTCTGGGTGCTCGGTGCTCAGTACTCAGGGTGCTGGGTGCTCAGTACTCAGGGTGCTCATTGCTCAGGATGCTGGGTGCTCAGTACTCAGGGTGCTGGGTGCTCAGTACTCAGGGTGCTGGGTGCTCAGTGCTCGGGGTGCTGGGTGCTCAGTACTCAGGGTGCTGGGGGCTCAGTACTCAGGGTGCTGGGTGCTCAGTACTCAGGTTGCTCGGTTCTCAGTACTCAGTGTGCTGGGTGCTCATTCTCGGCGTGCTGGGTGCTCATTGCTCGGGGTGCTGGGTGCTCAGTGCTACGGGTGCTGGGTGCTCAGTGCTCGGTGTGCTGGGTGCTCAGTGCTCTGGGCGCTGGGTGCTCAGTGCTCGGGGTGCTCGGTGCTCAGTACTCAGGGTGCTGGGTGCTCAGTGCTCAGGGTGATCGGTGCTCAGTACTCAGGGTGCTCAGTACTCAGGGTGCTGCATGCTCAGGGATCGGGGTGCTGGGAGTTCAGTACTCAGGGTGCTGGGTGCTCAGTGCTCGGGGTGCTGGGTGCTGAGTGCTCAGGGTGCTGGGTGCTCTGTACTCGGGGTACTCGGTGCTCAGTACTCAGGGTGCTGGGTGCTCAGTACTCAGGGTGCTGGGTGCTCAGTACTCAGGGTGCTCGCTGCTCAGTACGCAGGGTGCTGTGTGCTCAGTGCTCAGGGTGCTGGGTGCTCAGTACTCAGGGTGCTGGGTACTCAGTGCTCAGGGTGATCGGTGCTCAGTCCTCAGGGTGCTCAGTACTCAGGGTGCTGGGTGCTCAGTGCTCAGGTTGCTCAGTACTAAGGGTGCTGAGTGCTCAGTACTCAGGGTGCTGGGTGCTCAGTGCTCGGGTGCTGGGTGCTCAGTACTCAGGGTGCTGGGTGCTCAGTGCTCAGGGTGCTGGGTACTCAGTACTCAGGGTGCTGGGTGCTCAGTACTCAGGGTGCTCAGTGCTCGGGGAGCTCGGTGCTCAGTACTCAGGGTGCTGGGTGCTCAGTAGTCAGTGCTCGGGGTCCTGGGTGCTCAGCGCTCTGGGTGCTTAGTGCACAGTACTCAGGGTGCTGGCTGCTCAGTATTCAGGGTTCTCAGTGCTCGGGGTGCTGGGTGCTCAGTACTCAGGGTGCTGGGTGCTCATTCTCGGGGTGCTGGGTGCTCAGTGCTCAGGATGCTCGGTGCTCAGTACTTTTGGTGCTGGGTGCTCAGTACTCGGGGTGCTGGGTGCTCATTACTCAATGTGCTGGGTGCTCAGTGCTCGGGGTGCTCGCTGCTCAGTACTCTTGGTGCTGGGTGCTCAGTACTCAGGGTGCTGGGTGCTCAGTGCTCGGGGTTCTCGGTGCTCAGTGCTCAGGATGCTCGGTGCTCAGTACTTTTGGTGCTGGGTGCTCAGTACTCAGGGTGCTGGGAGCTCAGTGCCTGGGGTGCTCGGTGCTCAGTACTCAGGGTGCTGGGTGCTCAGGGCTCAGGATGCTGGGTGCTCAGTACTCAGGGTGCTCAGTACTCAGGACTCAGGGTGCTGGGTGCTCAGTGCTCAGGGTGCTGGGTGCTCAGTGCTCTGGGTGCTGGGTGCTCAGTACTCGGGGTGCTCGGTGCTCAGTACTCAGGGTGCTTGGTGCTCAGTACTCAGGGTGCTGGGTGCTCAGTACTCAGGGTGCTGGGTGCTCAGTACTCAGGGTGCTGGGTGCTCAGTACTCAGGCTGCTGGGTGCTCAGTGCTCAGGGTGCTGTGTGCTCAGTACTCAGGGTGCTATATGCTCAGTACTCAGGGTGCTGGGTGCTCAGTGCTCAGGGTGCTGGGTGCTCAGTGCTCGGGGTGCTCGGTGCTCAGTAGTCAGGGTGCTGGGTGCTCAGTGCTCGGGGTGCTGGGTGCTCAGTTCTCAGGGTGCTGGGTGCTCAGTACTCGGGGTGCTCGGTGCTCAGTACTCAGGGTGCTGGGTGCTCAGTACTCAGGGTGCTCGGTGCTCAGTACTCAGGGTGCTGGGTGCTCAGTGCTCATTTGCTGGGTGCTAAGTTCTCAGGGTGCTGGGTGCTCAGGGCTAGGGGTGCTGGGTGCTCAGTACTCAGGGTGCTCAGTACTCAGGGTGCTGTGTGCTCAGTGCTCAGTGCTCAGGATGCTGGATGCTCATTGCTCAGGGTGCTGGGTGCTCAGTCCTCAGGGTGCTCAGTGCTCAGTCAGGGTGCTCGGTGCTCTGTACTAAGGGTGCTCAGTGCTCAGTACTCAGGTTGCTCAGTGCTCAGTGCTCGGGGTGCTGGGTGCTCAGTACTCAGGGTGCTGGGTGCTCAGTACTCAGGGTGCTGGGTGCTCAGTGCTCAGTACTCAGCGTGCTGGGTGCTCAGTGCTCGGGGTGCTGGGTCCTCAGTGCTCAGGGTGCTGGGTGCTCAGTACTCAGGGTGCTGGGTGCTCAGTGCTCGGGGTGCTGGGTCCTCAGTGCTCAGGGTGCTCAATGCTCAGTGCTCGGGGTGCTGGGTGCTCAGTGCTCGGGGTGCTGGGTGCTCAGTGCTCAGGGTGCTGGTTGCTCAGTACTCAGTGTGCTCAGTACTCAGGGTGCTGGGTGCTCAGTACTCAGGGTGCTCAGTACTCAGTACTCAGGGTGCTGGGTGCTTAGTGCTTGGGGTGCTGGGTGCTCAGTGCTCAGTACTCAGGGTGTTGGGTGCTCAGTGCTCAGGGTGCTGGGTGCTCAGTACTCAGCGTGCTGGGTGCTCAGTACTCAGGGTGCTGGGTGCTCAGTACTCAGTGTGCTGGGTGCTCAGTGCTCGGGGTACCCGGTGCTCAGTGCTCGGGGTGCTCGGTGCTCAGTACTCAGGGTGCTGAGTGCTCATTGCTCAGGGTGCTGGGTGCTCAGTGCTCAGGGTGCTAGGTGCTCAGTGCTCAGCGTGCTTGATGCTCAGTACTCAGGGTGCTGGGTGCTCAGTGCTCAGGGTGCTGGGTGCTCAGTGCCCAAAGTGCTGGGTGCTCAGTACTCAGGGTGCTGGGTGCTCAGTACTCAGGGTGCTGGGTGCTCAGTACTCGGGGTGCTGGGTGCTCAGTGCTCAGGGTGCTGGGTGCTCAGTGCTCAGCGTGCTTGATGCTCAGTACTCAGGGTGCTGGGTGCTCAGTGCTTGGGGTGCTAGGTGCTCAGTACTCAGGGTGCTGGGTGCTCAGTGCTCAGGGTTCTGGGTGCTCAGTGCTCAGGGTGCTGGGAGCTCAGTACTCAGTGCTCAGTTTGCTGGGTGCTCAGTGCTCGGGCTGCAGGGTGCTCAGGGCTCAAAGTGCTGGGTGCTCAGTACTCAGGGTGCTGGGTGCACAGTGCTAGGGGTGCTGGGTGCTCAGTGCTCGGGGTCTGGGTGCTCAGTACTCAGGGTGCTGGGTGCTCAGTACTCAGGGTGCTGGGTGCTCAGTGCTCAGTGTGCTGGGTGCTCAGTTCTCTGGGTGCTGGGTGCTCAGTTCTCAGGGTGCTGGGTGCTCAGTGCTCTGGGTGCTGGGTGCTCAGTGATCGGGGTGATGGGTGCTGAGTGCTCAGGGTGCTGGGTGCTCAGTGCTCGGGGTGCTCGGTGCTCAGTGCTCAGGGTCCTGGGTGCTCAGGGCTCGGGGTGCTGGGTGCTCAGTGCTCAGTACTCAGGGTGTTGGGTGCTCAGTGCTCAGGGTGCTGGGTGCTCAGTACTCAGCGTGGTGGGTGCTCAGTACTCAGGGTGCTGGGTGCTCAGTGCTCAGGGTGCTGGGTGCTCAGTGCTCAGGGTGCTGGGTGCTCAGTGCTCGGGGAGCTCGGTGCTCAGTACTCAGGGTGCTGGGTGCTCAGTACTCAGTGCTCGGGGTCCTGGGTGCTCGGTGCTCAGGGTGCTGGGTGCTCAGTACTCAGGGTGCTGGGTGCTCATTCTCGGGGTGCTGGGTGCTCAGTGCTCGGGGTGCTTTGTGCTCAGTGCTCGGGGTGCTGGGGGCTCAGTACTCAGGGTGCTCGGTTCTCAGTACTCAGGGTGCTGGGTGCTCAGTGCTCAGGGTGCTGGGTGCTCAGTGCTCAGGGTGCTGGGTGCTCAGTGCTCGGGGAGCTCGGTGCTCAGTACCCAGGGTGCTGGGTGCTCAGTACTCAGTGCTCGGGGTGCTGGGTGCTCAGTGCTCGGGGTGCTGGGTGGTCAGTGCTCAGTGCTCAGGGTGCTGGGTGCTCAGTGCTCAGTGCTCAGGGTGCTGGGTGTTCAGTACTCAGGGTGCTGGGTGCTCAGTACTCAGGGTGATCTCTTCTCAGTACTCAGGGTGCTGGGTGCTCAGTGCTCGGGGTGCTGGGTGCTCAGTACTCGGGGTGCTCAGTACTCAGGGTGCTGGGTGCTCAGTACTCAGTGTGCTGGGTCCTCAGTGGTCGGGGTGGTCGGTGCTCAGTACTCGGGGTGCTGGGTGCTCATTACTCGGGGTGCTGGGTGCTCAGTGCTCAGGGAGATCTGTTCTCAGTACTCAGGGTGCTGGGTGCTCTGTGCTCGGGGTGCTGGGTGCTCAGTACTCGGGGTGCTCAGTACTCAGGGTGCTGGGTGCTCAGTACTCAGGGTGCTGGGTGCTCAGTGCTCAGGGTGCTCCGTGCTCTGTACGTTGGGTGCTCAGTACTCAGGGTGCTGGGTGCTCAGTGCTCAGGGTGCTGGGTGCTCAGTACTCAGGGTGCTCAGTACTCAGTACTCAGTACTCAGGTTGCTCAGTGCTCAGTGCTCGGGGTGCTGGGTGCTCAGTACTCAGGGTGCTGGGTGCTCAGTACTCAGGGTGCTGGGTGCTCAGTGCTCAGTACTCAGCGTGCTGGGTGCTCAGTGCTCGGGGTGCTGGGTCCTCAGTGCTCAGGGTGCTGGGTGCTCAGTACTCAGGGTGCTGGGTGCTCAGTGCTCGGGGTGCTGGGTCCTCAGTGCTCAGGGTGCTCAATGCTCAGTGCTCGGGGTGCTGGGTGCTCAGTGCTCGGGGTGCTGGGTGCTCAGTGCTCAGGGTGCTGGTTGCTCAGTACTCAGTGTGCTCAGTGCTCAGGGTGCTGGGTGCTCAGAACTCAGGGTGCTGGGTGCTCAGTACTCAGGGTGCTGGGTGCTCAGTACTCAGGGTGCTTGGTGCTCAGTACTCAGGGTGCTGGGTGCTCAGTGCTCAGGGTGCTCGGTGCTCAGTACTCATGGTGCTGGGTGCTCATTCTCGGGGTGCTGGGTGCTCAGTACTCAGGTTGCTCAGTACTCTGGGTGCACGGGGCTCAGTACTCATGGTGCTGAGTGCTCAGTACTCAGGGTGCTCGGTGCCCAGTTCTCAGGGTGCTCGGTGCTCAGTGTTTGGGGTGCTGGGTTCTCAGTACTCAGGGTGCTGGGTGCTCAGTGCTCAGGGTGCTGGGTGCTCAGTACTCAGTGCTCAGGATGCTGGATGCTCATTGCTCAGGGTGCTGGGTGCTCAGTGCTCAGGGTGCTCAGTGCTCAGTGCTCAGTACTCAGGGTGCTGGGTGCTCAGTACTCAGGGTGATGGGTGCTCAATGCTCGGGGTACCCGGTGCTCAGTGCTCGGGGTGCTCGGTGCTCAGTACTCAGGGTGCTGAGTGCTCAGTGCTCAGGGTGCTGGGTGCTCAGTGCTCAGGGTGCTGGGTGCTCAGTTCTCGGGGAGCTCGGTGCTCAGTACTCAGGGTGCTGGGTGCTCAGTACTCAGGGTGCTCAGTACTCAGTACTCAGGGTGCTGGGTGCTCAGTGCTTGGGGTGCTGGGTGCTCAGTGCTCAGTACTCAGGGTGTTGGGTGCTCAGTGCTCAGGGTGCTGGGTGCTCAGTACTCAGCGTGCTGGGTGCTCAGTACTCAGGGTGCTGGGTGCTCAGTACTCAGTATGCTGGGTGCTCAGTGCTCGGGGTACCCGGTGCTCAGTGCTCGGGGTGCTCGGTGCTCAGTACTCAGGGTGATGAGTGCTCATTGCTCAGGGTGCTGGGTGCTCAGTGCTCAGGGTGCTAGGTGCTCAGTGCTCAGCGTGCTTGATGCTCAGTACTCAGGGTGCTGGGTGCTCAGTGCTCAGGGTGCTGGGTGCTCAGTGCTCAAAGTGCTGGGTGCTCAGTACTCAGGGTGCTGGGTGCTCAGTACTCAGGGTGCTGGGTGCTCAGTACTCGGGGTGCTGGGTGCTCAGTGCTCAGGGTGCTGGGTGCTCAGTGCTCAGCGTGCTTGATGCTCAGTACTCAGGGTGCTGGGTGCTCAGTGCTTGGGGTGCTGGGTGCTCAGTACTCAGGGTGCTGGGTGCTCAGTGCTCAGGGTTCTGGGTGCTCAGTGCTCAGGGTGCTGGGAGCTCAGTACTCAGTGCTCAGTTTGCTGGGTGCTCAGTGCTCGGGCTGCAGGGTGCTCAGTGCTCAGGGTGCTGGGTGCTCAGTACTCAGGGTGCTGGGTGCACAGTGCTAGGGGTGCTGGGTGCTCAGTGCTCGGGGTATGGGTGCTCAGTATTCAGGGTGCTGGGTGCTCAGTACTCAGGGTGCTGGGTGCTCAGTGCTCAGTGTGCTGGGTGCTCAGTTCTCTGGGTGCTGGGTGCTCAGTTCTCAGGGTGCTGGGTGCTCAGTGCTCTGGGTGCTGGGTGCTCAGTGATCGGGGTGGTGGGTGCTGAGTGCTCAGGGTGCTGGGTGCTCAGTGCTCGGGGTGCTCGGTGCTCAGTGCTCAGGGTCCTGGGTGCTCAGGGCTCGGGGTGCTGGGTGCTCAGTGCTCAGTACTCAGGGTGTTGGGTGCTCAGTGCTCAGGGTGCTGGGTGCTCAGTACTCAGCGTGGTGGGTGCTCAGTACTCAGGGTGCTGGGTGCTCAGTGCTCAGGGTGCTGGGTGCTCAGTGCTCAGGGTGCTGGGTGCTCAGTGCTCGGGGAGCTCGGTTCTCAGTACTCAGGGTGCTGGGTGCTCAGTACTCAGTGCTCGGGGTCCTGGGTGCTCGGTGCTCAGGGTGCTGGGTGCTCAGTACTCAGGGTGCTGGGTGCTCATTCTCGGGGTGCTGGGTGCTCAGTGCTCGGGGTGCTTTGTGCTCAGTGCTCGGGGTGCTGGGGGCTCAGTACTCAGGGTGCTCGGTTCTCAGTACTCAGGGTGCTGGGTGCTCAGTGCTCAGGGTGCTGGGTGCTCAGTGCTCAGGGTGCTGGGTGCTCAGTGCTCGGGGAGCTCGGTGCTCAGTACTCAGGGTGCTGGGTGCTCAGTACTCAGTGCTCGGGGTGCTGGGTGCTCAGTGCTCGGGGTGCTGGGTGGTCAGTGCTCAGTGCTCAGGGTGCTGGGTGCTCAGTGCTCAGTGCTCAGGGTGCTGGTTGTTCAGTACTCAGGGTGCTGGGTGCTCAGTACTCAGGGTGATCTGTTCTCAGTACTCAGGGTGCTGGGTGCTCAGTGCTCGGGGTGCTGGGTGCTCAGTACTCGGGGTGCTCAGTACTCAGGGTGCTGGGTGCTCAGTACTCAGGGTGCTGGGTGCTCAGTGGTCGGGGTGGTCGGTGCTCAGTACTCGGGGTGCTGGGTGCTCAGTACTCGGGGTGCTGGGTGCTCAGTGCTCAGGGTGATCTGTTCTCAGTACTCAGGGTGCTGGGTGCTCAGTGCTCGGGGTGCTGGGTGCTCAGTACTCGGGGTGCTCAGTACTCAGGGTGCTGGGTGCTCAGTACTCAGGGTGCTGGGTGCTCAGTGGTCGGGGTGGTCGCTGCTCAGTACTCGGGGTGCTGGGTGCTCAGTACTCGGGGTGCTGGGTGCTCAGTGCTCAGGGTGCTGGGTGCTCAGTGCTCGGGGTGCTGGGTGCTCAGTGCTCAGGGTGCTGGCTGCTCAGTGCTCAGGGTGCTGGGTGCTCAATACTCAGGGTGCTAGGTGCTCAGTACTCAGGGTGCTCAGTGCTCAGTACTCAGCGTGCTGGGTGCTCAGTGCTCAGGGTCCTCGGTGCTCAGTACTCAGGGTGCTCAGTGCTCAGTACTCAGCGTGCTTTGTGCTCAGTGCTCAATGTGCTGGGTGCTCAGTACTCAGGGTTGCTGGGTGCTCATTACTCAGGGTGCTGGGTGCTCAGTACTCAGGGTGCTGGGTGCTCAGTGCTCGGGGTGCTCGGTGATCAGTACTCAGGGTGCTGGGTGCTCAGTGCTCAGGGTGCTGGTTACTCAGTACTCAGGGTGCTGGGTGCTCAGTGCTCAGGGTGCTGGGTGCTCAGTGCTCACGGTGCTGGGTGCTCAGTGCTCAGGGTGCTGGGTGCTCAGTCCTCAGGGTGCTGGGTGCTCAGTACTCAGGGTGTTTGGTGCTCAGTACTCAGGGTGCTCAGTGCTCAGTACTCAGGGTGCTGGTTGCTCAGTGCTCGGGGTGCTCGGTGCTCAGTACTCAGGGTGCTTGGTGCTCAGTACTCAGGGTGCTGGGTGCTCAGTACTCAGGGTGCTGGGTTTTCATTATTGGGGTGCTGGGTGCTCAGTACTCAGGGTGCTGGGTGCTCAGTGCTCAGGGTGCTGGGTGCTCAGTACTCAGGGTGCTGGGTGCTCAGTACTCAGGGTGCTCGGTGCTCAGTACTCAGGGTGCTGGGTGCTCAGTGTCCAGGGTGCTGGGTACTCAGTACTCAGGGTGCTGGGTGCTCAGTACTCAGGGTGCTGGGTGCTCAGTGCTCAGGGTGCTGGGTGCTCAGTGCTCAGGGTGCTGGGTGCTCAGTACTCAGGGTGCTGGGTGCTCAGTGCTCAGGGTGATCGGTGCTCAGTACTCAGGGTGCTGGGTGCTCAGTGCTCAGGGTGCTGGGTGCTCAGTGCTCAGGGTGCTGGGTGCTCAGTACTCAGGGTGCTGGTTGCTCAGTGCTCGGGGTGCTGGGTGCTCAGTGCTCAGGGTGATTGGTGCTCAGTACTCAGGGTGCTGGGTGCTCAGTGCTCAGGGTGCTGGGTGCTCAGTCCTCAGGGTGCTCAGTGCTCAGGGTGCTGGGTGCTCAGTGCTCGGGGTGCTGGGTGCTCAGTTCTCGGGGAGCTCGGTGCTCAGTACTCAGGGTGCTGGGTGCTCAGTACTCAGGGTGCTCAGTACTCAGTACTCAGGGTGCTGGGTGCTCAGTGCTTGGGGTGCTGGGTGCTCAGTGCTCAGGGTGCTGGGTGCTCAGTACTCAGCGTGCTGGGTGCTCAGTACTCAGGGTGCTGGGTGCTCAGTACTCAGTATGCTGGGTGCTCAGTGCTCGGGGTACCCGGTGCTCAGTGCTCGGGGTGCTCGGTGCTCAGTACTCAGGGTGCTGAGTGCTCATTGCTCAGGGTGCTGGGTGCTCAGTGCTCAGGGTGCTAGGTGCTCAGTGCTCAGCGTGCTTGATGCTCAGTACTCAGGGTGCTGGGTGCTCAGTGCTCAGGGTGCTGGGTGCTCAGTGCTCAAAGTGCTGGGTGCTCAGTACTCAGGGTGCTGGGTGCTCAGTACTCGGGGTGCTGGGTGCTCAGTGCTCAGGGTGCTGGGTGCTCAGTGCTCAGCGTGCTTGACGCTCAGTACTCAGGGTGCTGGGTGCTCAGTGCTCAGCGTGCTTGACGCTCAGTACTCAGGGTGCTGGGTGCTCAGTGCTTGGGGTGTTGGGTGCTCAGTGCTCAGGGTTCTGGGTGCTCAGTGCTCAGGGTGCTGGGAGCTCAGTACTCAGTGCTCAGTTTGCTGGGTGCTCAGTGCTCGGGCTGCAGGGTGCTCAGTGCTCAGGGTGCTGGGTGCTCAGTACTCAGGGTGCTGGGTGCTCAGTACTCGGGGTGCTGGGTGCTCAGTGCTCAGGGTGCTGGGTGCTCAGTGCTCAGCGTGCTTGATGCTCAGTACTCAGGGTGCTGGGTGCTCAGTGCTTGGGGTGCTAGGTGCTCAGTACTCAGGGTGCTGGGTGCTCAGTGCTCAGGGTTCTGGGTGCTCAGTGCTCAGGGTGCTGGGAGCTCAGTACTCAGTGCTCAGTTTGCTGGGTGCTCAGTGCTCGGGCTGCAGGGTGCTCAGTGCTCAAAGTGCTGGGTGCTCAGTACTCAGGGTGCTGGGTGCACAGTGCTAGGGGTGCTGGGTGCTCAGTGCTCGGGGTCTGGGTGCTCAGTACTCAGGGTGCTGGGTGCTCAGTACTCAGGGTGCTGGGTGCTCAGTGCTCAGTGTGCTGGGTGCTCAGTTCTCTGGGTGCTGGGTGCTCAGTTCTCAGGGTGCTGGGTGCTCAGTGCTCTGGGTGCTGGGTGCTCAGTGATCGGGGTGATGGGTGCTGAGTGCTCAGGGTGCTGGGTGCTCAGTGCTCGGGGTGCTCGGTGCTCAGTGCTCAGGGTCCTGGGTGCTCAGGGCTCGGGGTGCTGGGTGCTCAGTGCTCAGTACTCAGGGTGTTGGGTGCTCAGTGCTCAGGGTGCTGGGTGCTCAGTACTCAGCGTGGTGGGTGCTCAGTACTCAGGGTGCTGGGTGCTCAGTGCTCAGGGTGCTGGGTGCTCAGTGCTCAGGGTGCTGGGTGCTCAGTGCTCGGGGAGCTCGGTGCTCAGTACTCAGGGTGCTGGGTGCTCAGTACTCAGTGCTCGGGGTCCTGGGTGCTCGGTGCTCAGGGTGCTGGGTGCTCAGTACTCAGGGTGCTGGGTGCTCATTCTCGGGGTGCTGGGTGCTCAGTGCTCGGGCTGCTTTGTGCTCAGTGCTCGGGGTGCTGGGGGCTCAGTACTCAGGGTGCTCGGTTCTCAGTACTCAGGGTGCTGGGTGCTCAGTGCTCAGGGTGCTGGGTGCTCAGTGCTCAGGGTGCTGGGTGCTCAGTGCTCGGGGAGCTCGGTGCTCAGTACCCAGGGTGCTGGGTGCTCAGTACTCAGTGCTCGGGGTGCTGGGTGCTCAGTGCTCGGGGTGCTGGGTGGTCAGTGCTCAGTGCTCAGGGTGCTGGGTGCTCAGTGCTCAGTGCTCAGGGTGCTGGGTGTTCAGTACTCAGGGTGCTGGGTGCTCAGTACTCAGGGTGATCTCTTCTCAGTACTCAGGGTGCTGGGTGCTCAGTGCTCGGGGTGCTGGGTGCTCAGTACTCGGGGTGCTCAGTACTCAGTGTGCTGGGTGCTCAGTGGTCGGGGTGGTCGGTGCTCAGTACTCGGGGTGCTGGGTGCTCATTACTCGGGGTGCTGGGTGCTCAGTGCTCAGGGTGATCTGTTCTCAGTACTCAGGGTGCTGGGTGCTCAGTGCTCGGGGTGCTGGGTGCTCAGTACTCGGGGTGCTCAGTACTCAGGGTGCTGGGTGCTCAGTACTCAGGGTGCTGGGTGCTCAGTGCTCAGGGTGCTCGGTGCTCTGTACGTTGGGTGCTCAGTACTCAGGGTGCTGGGTGCTCAGTGCTCAGGGTGCTGGGTGCTCAGTACTCAGGGTGCTGGGTGCTCAGTGCTCAGTACTCAGGTTGCTCAGTGCTCAGTGCTCGGGGTGCTGGGTGCTCAGTACTCAGGGTGCTGGGTGCTCAGTACTCAGGGTGCTGGGTGCTCAGTGCTCAGTACTCAGCGTGCTGGGTGCTCAGTGCTCGGGGTGCTGGGTCCTCAGTGCTCAGGGTGCTGGGTGCTCAGTACTCAGGGTGCTGGGTGCTCAGTGCTCGGGGTGCTGGGTCCTCAGTGCTCAGGGTGCTCAATGCTCAGTGCTCGGGGTGCTGGGTGCTCAGTGCTCGGGGTGCTCTGTGCTCAGTGCTCAGGGTGCTGGTTGCTCAGTACTCAGTGTGCTCAGTGCTCAGGGTGCTGGGTGCTCAGAACTTAGGGTGCTGGGTGCTCAGTACTCAGGGTGCTGGGTGCTCAGTACTCAGGGTGCTTGGTGCTCAGTACTCAGGGTGCTGGGTGCTCAGTGCTCAGGGTGCTCGGTGCTCAGTACTCATGGTGCTGGGTGCTCATTCTCGGGGTGCTGGGTGCTCAGTACTCAGGTTGCTCAGTACTCTGGGTGCACGGGGCTCAGTACTCATGGTGCTGAGTGCTCAGTACTCAGGGTGCTCGGTGCCCAGTTCTCAATGTGCTCGGTGCTCAGTGTTTGGGGTGCTGGGTTCTCAGTACTCAGGGTGCTGGGTGCTCAGTGCTCAGGGTGCTGGGTGCTCAGTACTCAGTGCTCAGGATGCTGGATGCTCATTGCTCAGGGTGCTGGGTGCTCAGTGCTCAGGGTGCTCAGTGCTCAGTGCTCAGTACTCAGGGTGCTGGGTGCTCAGTACTCAGGGTGCTGGGTGCTCAATGCTCGGGGTACCCGGTGCTCAGTGCTCGGGGTGCTCGGTGCTCAGTACTCAGGGTGCTGAGTGCTCAGTGCTCAGGGTGCTGGGTGCTCAGTGCTCAGGGTGCTGGGTGCTCAGTTCTCGGGGAGCTCGGTGCTCAGTACTCAGGGTGCTGGGTGCTCAGTGCTCAGGGTGCTGGGTGCTCAGTGCTCAAAGTGCTGGGTGCTCAGTACTCAGGGTGCTGGGTGCTCAGTACTCGGGGTGCTGGGTGCTCAGTGCTCAGGGTGCTGGGTGCTCAGTGCTCAGCGTGCTTGACGCTCAGTACTCAGGGTGCTGGGTGCTCAGTGCTCAGCGTGCTTGACGCTCAGTACTCAGGGTGCTGGGTGCTCAGTGCTTGGGGTGTTGGGTGCTCAGTGCTCAGGGTTCTGGGTGCTCAGTGCTCAGGGTGCTGGGAGCTCAGTACTCAGTGCTCAGTTTGCTGGGTGCTCAGTGCTCGGGCTGCAGGGTGCTCAGTGCTCAGGGTGCTGGGTGCTCAGTACTCAGGGTGCTGGGTGCTCAGTACTCGGGGTGCTGGGTGCTCAGTGCTCAGGGTGCTGGGTGCTCAGTGCTCAGCGTGCTTGATGCTCAGTACTCAGGGTGCTGGGTGCTCAGTGCTTGGGGTGCTAGGTGCTCAGTACTCAGGGTGCTGGGTGCTCAGTGCTCAGGGTTCTGGGTGCTCAGTGCTCAGGGTGCTGGGAGCTCAGTACTCAGTGCTCAGTTTGCTGGGTGCTCAGTGCTCGGGCTGCAGGGTGCTCAGTGCTCAAAGTGCTGGGTGCTCAGTACTCAGGGTGCTGGGTGCACAGTGCTAGGGGTGCTGGGTGCTCAGTGCTCGGGGTCTGGGTGCTCAGTACTCAGGGTGCTGGGTGCTCAGTACTCAGGGTGCTGGGTGCTCAGTGCTCAGTGTGCTGGGTGCTCAGTTCTCTGGGTGCTGGGTGCTCAGTTCTCAGGGTGCTGGGTGCTCAGTGCTCTGGGTGCTGGGTGCTCAGTGATCGGGGTGATGGGTGCTGAGTGCTCAGGGTGCTGGGTGCTCAGTGCTCGGGGTGCTCGGTGCTCAGTGCTCAGGGTCCTGGGTGCTCAGGGCTCGGGGTGCTGGGTGCTCAGTGCTCAGTACTCAGGGTGTTGGGTGCTCAGTGCTCAGGGTGCTGGGTGCTCAGTACTCAGCGTGGTGGGTGCTCAGTACTCAGGGTGCTGGGTGCTCAGTGCTCAGGGTGCTGGGTGCTCAGTGCTCAGGGTGCTGGGTGCTCAGTGCTCGGGGAGCTCGGTGCTCAGTACTCAGGGTGCTGGGTGCTCAGTACTCAGTGCTCGGGGTCCTGGGTGCTCGGTGCTCAGGGTGCTGGGTGCTCAGTACTCAGGGTGCTGGGTGCTCATTCTCGGGGTGCTGGGTGCTCAGTGCTCGGGCTGCTTTGTGCTCAGTGCTCGGGGTGCTGGGGGCTCAGTACTCAGGGTGCTCGGTTCTCAGTACTCAGGGTGCTGGGTGCTCAGTGCTCAGGGTGCTGGGTGCTCAGTGCTCAGGGTGCTGGGTGCTCAGTGCTCGGGGAGCTCGGTGCTCAGTACCCAGGGTGCTGGGTGCTCAGTACTCAGTGCTCGGGGTGCTGGGTGCTCAGTGCTCGGGGTGCTGGGTGGTCAGTGCTCAGTGCTCAGGGTGCTGGGTGCTCAGTGCTCAGTGCTCAGGGTGCTGGGTGTTCAGTACTCAGGGTGCTGGGTGCTCAGTACTCAGGGTGATCTCTTCTCAGTACTCAGGGTGCTGGGTGCTCAGTGCTCGGGGTGCTGGGTGCTCAGTACTCGGGGTGCTCAGTACTCAGTGTGCTGGGTGCTCAGTGGTCGGGGTGGTCGGTGCTCAGTACTCGGGGTGCTGGGTGCTCATTACTCGGGGTGCTGGGTGCTCAGTGCTCAGGGTGATCTGTTCTCAGTACTCAGGGTGCTGGGTGCTCAGTGCTCGGGGTGCTGGGTGCTCAGTACTCGGGGTGCTCAGTACTCAGGGTGCTGGGTGCTCAGTACTCAGGGTGCTGGGTGCTCAGTGCTCAGGGTGCTCGGTGCTCTGTACGTTGGGTGCTCAGTACTCAGGGTGCTGGGTGCTCAGTGCTCAGGGTGCTGGGTGCTCAGTACTCAGGGTGCTGGGTGCTCAGTGCTCAGTACTCAGGTTGCTCAGTGCTCAGTGCTCGGGGTGCTGGGTGCTCAGTACTCAGGGTGCTGGGTGCTCAGTACTCAGGGTGCTGGGTGCTCAGTGCTCAGTACTCAGCGTGCTGGGTGCTCAGTGCTCGGGGTGCTGGGTCCTCAGTGCTCAGGGTGCTGGGTGCTCAGTACTCAGGGTGCTGGGTGCTCAGTGCTCGGGGTGCTGGGTCCTCAGTGCTCAGGGTGCTCAATGCTCAGTGCTCGGGGTGCTGGGTGCTCAGTGCTCGGGGTGCTCTGTGCTCAGTGCTCAGGGTGCTGGTTGCTCAGTACTCAGTGTGCTCAGTGCTCAGGGTGCTGGGTGCTCAGAACTTAGGGTGCTGGGTGCTCAGTACTCAGGGTGCTGGGTGCTCAGTACTCAGGGTGCTTGGTGCTCAGTACTCAGGGTGCTGGGTGCTCAGTGCTCAGGGTGCTCGGTGCTCAGTACTCATGGTGCTGGGTGCTCATTCTCGGGGTGCTGGGTGCTCAGTACTCAGGTTGCTCAGTACTCTGGGTGCACGGGGCTCAGTACTCATGGTGCTGAGTGCTCAGTACTCAGGGTGCTCGGTGCCCAGTTCTCAATGTGCTCGGTGCTCAGTGTTTGGGGTGCTGGGTTCTCAGTACTCAGGGTGCTGGGTGCTCAGTGCTCAGGGTGCTGGGTGCTCAGTACTCAGTGCTCAGGATGCTGGATGCTCATTGCTCAGGGTGCTGGGTGCTCAGTGCTCAGGGTGCTCAGTGCTCAGTGCTCAGTACTCAGGGTGCTGGGTGCTCAGTACTCAGGGTGCTGGGTGCTCAATGCTCGGGGTACCCGGTGCTCAGTGCTCGGGGTGCTCGGTGCTCAGTACTCAGGGTGCTGAGTGCTCAGTGCTCAGGGTGCTGGGTGCTCAGTGCTCAGGGTGCTGGGTGCTCAGTTCTCGGGGAGCTCGGTGCTCAGTACTCAGGGTGCTGGGTGCTCAGTACTCAGGGTGCTCAGTACTCAGTACTCAGGGTGCTGGGTGCTCAGTGCTTGGGGTGCTGGGTGCTCAGTGCTCAGTACTCAGGGTGTTGGGTGCTCAGTGCTCAGGGTGCTGGGTGCTCAGTACTCAGCGTGCTGGGTGCTCAGTACTCAGGGTGCTGGGTGCTCAGTACTCAGTATGCTGGGTGCTCAGTGCTCGGGGTACCCGGTGCTCAGTGCTCGGGGTGCTCGGTGCTCAGTACTCAGGGTGCTGAGTGCTCATTGCTCAGGGTGCTGGGTGCTCAGTGCTCAGGGTGCTAGGTGCTCAGTGCTCAGCGTGCTTGATGCTCAGTACTCAGGGTGCTGGGTGCTCAGTGCTCAGGGTGCTGGGTGCTCAGTGCTCAAAGTGCTGGTTGCTCAGTACTCAGGGTGCTGGGTGCTCAGTACTCAGGGTGCTGGGTGCTCAGTACTCGGGGTGCTGGGTGCTCAGTGCTCAGGGTGCTGGGTGCTCAGTGCTCAGCGTGCTTGATGCTCAGTACTCAGGGTGCTGGGTGCTCAGTGCTTGGGGTGCTGGGTGCTCAGTACTCAGGGTGCTGGGTGCTCAGTGCTCAGGGTTCTGGGTGCTCAGTGCTCAGGGTGCTGGGAGCTCAGTACTCAGTGCTCAGTTTGCTGGGTGCTCAGTGCTCGGGCTGCAGGGTGCTCAGTGCTCAGGGTGCTGGGTGCTCAGTACTCAGGGTGCTGGGTGCACAGTGCTAGGGGTGCTGGGTGCTCAGTGCTCGGGGTCTGGGTGCTCAGTATTCAGGGTGCTGGGTGCTCAGTACTCAGGGTGCTGGGTGCTCAGTGCTCAGTGTGCTGGGTGCTCAGTTCTCTGGGTGCTGGGTGCTCAGTTCTCAGGGTGCTGGGTGCTCAGTGCTCTGGGTGCTGGGTGCTCAGTGATCGGGGTGGTGGGTGCTGAGTGCTCAGGGTGCTGGGTGCTCAGTGCTCGGGGTGCTCGGTGCTCAGTGCTCAGGGTCCTGGGTGCTCAGGGCTCGGGGTGCTGGGTGCTCAGTGCTCAGTACTCAGGGTGTTGTGTGCTCAGTGCTCAGGGTGCTGGGTGCTCAGTACTCAGCGTGGTGGGTGCTCAGTACTCAGGGTGCTGGGTGCTCAGTGCTCAGGGTGCTGGGTGCTCAGTGCTCAGGGTGCTGGGTGCTCAGTGCTCGGGGAGCTCGGTTCTCAGTACTCAGGGTGCTGGGTGCTCAGTACTCAGTGCTCGGGGTCCTGGGTGCTCGGTGCTCAGGGTGCTGGGTGCTCAGTACTCAGGGTGCTGGGTGCTCATTCTCGGGGTGCTGGGTGCTCAGTGCTCGGGGTGCTTTGTGCTCAGTGCTCGGGGTGCTGGGGGCTCAGTACTCAGGGTGCTCGGTTCTCAGTACTCAGGGTGCTGGGTGCTCAGTGCTCAGGGTGCTGGGTGCTCAGTGCTCAGGGTGCTGGGTGCTCAGTGCTCGGGGAGCTCGGTGCTCAGTACTCAGGGTGCTGGGTGCTCAGTACTCAGTGCTCGGGGTGCTGGGTGCTCAGTGCTCGGGGTGCTGGGTGGTCAGTGCTCAGTGCTCAGGGTGCTGGGTGCTCAGTGCTCAGTGCTCAGGGTGCTGGGTGTTCAGTACTCAGGGTGCTGGGTGCTCAGTACTCAGGGTGATCTGTTCTCAGTACTCAGGGTGCTGGGTGCTCAGTGCTCGGGGTGCTGGGTGCTCAGTACTCGGGGTGCTCAGTACTCAGGGTGCTGGGTGCTCAGTACTCAGGGTGCTGGGTGCTCAGTGGTCGGGGTGGTCGGTGCTCAGTACTCGGGGTGCTGGGTGCTCAGTACTCGGGGTGCTGGGTGCTCAGTGCTCAGGGTGATCTGTTCTCAGTACTCAGGGTGCTGGGTGCTCAGTGCTCGGGGTGCTGGGTGCTCAGTACTCGGGGTGCTCAGTACTCAGGGTGCTGGGTGCTCAGTACTCAGGGTGCTGGGTGCTCAGTGGTCGGGGTGGTCGCTGCTCAGTACTCGGGGTGCTGGGTGCTCAGTACTCGGGGTGCTGGGAGCTCAGTGCTCAGGGTGCTGGGTGCTCAGTGCTCGGGGTGCTGGGTGCTCAGTGCTCAGGGTGCTGGCTGCTCAGTGCTCAGGGTGCTGGGTGCTCAATACTCAGGGTGCTAGGTGCTCAGTACTCAGGGTGCTCAGTGCTCAGTACTCAGCGTGCTGGGTGCTCAGTGCTCAGGGTCCTCGGTGCTCAGTACTCAGGGTGCTCAGTGCTCAGTACTCAGCGTGCTTTGTGCTCAGTGCTCAATGTGCTGGGTGCTCAGTACTCAGGGTTGCTGGGTGCTCAGTACTCAGGGTGCTGGGTGCTCAGTACTCAGGGTGCTGGGTGCTCAGTGCTCGGGGTGCTCGGTGATCAGTACTCAGGGTGCTGGGTGCTCAGTGCTCAGGGTGCTGGTTACTCAGTACTCAGGGTGCTGGGTGCTCAGTGCTCAGGGTGCTGGGTGCTCAGTGCTCACGGTGCTGGGTGCTCAGTGCTCAGGGTGCTGGGTGCTCAGTCCTCAGGGTGCTGGGTGCTCAGTACTCAGGGTGTTTGGTGCTCAGTACTCAGGGTGCTCAGTGCTCAGTACTCAGGGTGCTGGTTGCTCAGTGCTCGGGGTGCTCGGTGCTCAGTACTCAGGGTGCTTGGTGCTCAGTACTCAGGGTGCTGGGTGCTCAGTACTCAGGGTGCTGGGTTTTCATTATTGGGGTGCTGAGTGCTCAGTACTCAGGGTGCTGGGTGCTCAGTGCTCAGGGTGCTGGGTGCTCAGTACTCAGGGTGCTGGGTGCTCAGTACTCAGGGTGCTCGGTGCTCAGTACTCAGGGTGCTGGGTGCTCAGTGTCCAGGGTGCTGGGTACTCAGTACTCAGGGTGCTTGGTGCTCAGTACTCAGGGTGCTGGGTGCTCAGTGCTCTGGGTGCTGGGTGCTCAGTGCTCAGGGTGCTGGGTGCTCAGTACTCAGGGTGCTGGGTGCTCAGTGCTCAGGGTGATCGGTGCTCAGTACTCAGGGTGCTGGGTGCTCAGTGCTCAGGGTGCTGGGTGCTCAGTGCTCAGGGTGCTGGGTGCTCAGTACTCAGGGTGCTGGTTGCTCAGTGCTCGGGGTGCTGGGTGCTCAGTGCTCAGGGTGATCGGTGCTCAGTACTCAGGGTGCTGGGTGCTCAGTGCTCAGGGTGCTGGGTGCTCAGTCCTCAGGGTGCTCAGTGCTCAGGGTGCTGGGTGCTCAGTGCTCGGGGTGCACGGTGCTCAGTACTCAGTGTGCTGAGTGCTCAGTACTCAGGGTGCTGGGTGCTCAGTACTCATGGTGCTGGGTGCTCAGTACTCAGGGGGCTGGGTGCTCAGTGCTCAGGGTGCTGGGTGCTCAGTGCTCAGGGTGCTGGGTGCTCAGTGCTCGGGGTGCTGGGTGCTCAGTGCTCGGGGTGCTGGGTGGTCAGTGCTCAGTGCTCAGGGTGCTGGGTGCTCAGTACTCAGGGTGCTGGGTGCTCAGTACTCAGGGTGCTGGGTGCTCAGTTCTCAGGGTGCTGGGTGCTCAGTACTCTGGGTGTTGGGTGCTCAATACTCAGGGTGCTGGGTGCTCAGTGCTTGGGGTGCTGGGTGCTCAGTGCTCAGGGTGCTGGGTGCTCAGTGCTTAGGGTGCTGGGTGCTCAGTACTCAGGGTGCTGGGTGCTCAGTCCTCAGGGTGCTGGGTGCTCAGTTCTCAGGGTGCTGGGTGCTCAGTACTCTGGGTGTTGGGTGCTCAGTTCTCAGGGTGCTGGGTGCTCAGTGCTCGGGGTGCTGAGTGCTCAGTGCTCAGGGTGCTGTGTGCTCAGTGCTCAGGGTGCTGGGTGCTCAGTACTCAGGGTGCTGGGTGCTCAGTCCTCGGGGTGCTCCGTGCTCAGTGCTCAGGGTGCTGGGTGCTCAGTACTCAGGGTGCTCGGTGCTCAGTACTCAAGGTGCTGGATGCTCAGTGTTCAGGGTGCTGGGTGCTCAGTCCTCGGTGTGCTCCGTGCTCAGTGCTCAGGGTGCTGGGTGCTCAGTACTCAGGGTGCTGGGTGCTCAGTACTCAGGGTGCTGGGTGCCCAGTCCTCGGGGTGCTCCGTGCTCAGTGCTCAGGGTGCTGGGTGCTCAGTACTCAGGGTGCTCGGTGCTCAGTACTCACGGTTTTCAGTGCTCAGGGTGCTGGGTGCTCAGTACTCAGGGTGCTCAGTGCTCAGTATTCGGGGTGCTGGGTGCTCAGTACTCAGGGTGCTCAGTGCTCAGTACTCGGGGTGCTGGGTGCTCAGTGCTCAGTGTTCTCAGTGCTCAGTGCTCGGGGTGCTGGGTGCGCAGTGCTCGGGGCGCTGGGTGCTCAGTGCTCGGGGTGCTGGGTGCTCAGTACTCAGGGTGCTGTGTGCTCAGTGCTCAGTACTCAGCGTGCTGGGTGCTCAGTGCTCAGAGTGTTTGTGCTCAGTACTCAGGGTGCTGGGTGCTCAGTGCTCAGTGCTCAGGGTGCTCAGTGCTCAGGGTGCTCAGTGCTCAGGGTGCTGGGTGCTCAGGGTGCTGGGTGCTCAGTGCTCGGGGTGCTGGGTGCTCAGTGCTCAGTGCTCAGGGTGCTGGGTGCTCAGTGCTCAGTGCTCAGGGTGCTGGGTGTTCAGTACTCAGGGTGCTCTGTGCTCAGTGCTCAGGGTGCTGGGTGCTCAGTACTCAGGGTGCTGGGTGCTCAGTACTCAGGTTGCTCAGTGCTCAGTGCTCAGGGTGCTGGGTGCTCAGTGCTCAGTGCTCAGGGTGCTGGGTGTTCAGTACTCAGGGTGCTCGGTGCTCAGTGCTCAGGGTGCTGGGTGCTCAGTACTCAGGGTGCTGGGTGCTCAGTACTCAGGGTGCTGGGTGCTCAGTACTCTAGTGCTGGGTGCTCAGTACTCAGGGTGCTGGGTGCTCAGTGCTCAGGGTGCTGGGTGCTCAGTCCTCAGGGTGCTGGGTGCTCAGTACTCAGGGTGTTTGGTGCTCAGTACTCAGGGTGCTGGGTGCTCAGTGCTCAGGGTGCTGGGTGCTCAGTACTCAGGGTGCTGGGTGCTCAGTACTCTAGTGCTGGGTGCTCAGTACTCAGGGTGCTTGGTGCTCAGTACTCAGGGTGCTGGGTGCTCAGTACTCAGGGTGCTGGGTTCTCATTATTGGGGTGCTGGGTGCTCAGTACTCAGGGTGCTGGGTGCTCAGTGCTCAGGGTGCTGGGTGCTCAGTACTCAGGGTGCTGGGTGCTCAGTACTCAGGGTGCTCGGTGCTCAGTACTCAGGGTGCTGGGTGCTCAGTGCTCAGGGTGCTGGGTACTCAGTACTCAGGGTGCTGGGTGCTCAGTGCTCAGGGTGCTGGGTGCTCAGTACTCAGGGTGCTGGGTGCTCAGTACTCAGGGTGCTGGGTGCTCAGTGCTCAGGGTGATCGGTGCTCAGTACTCAGGGTGCTCAGTGCTCAGTGCTCAGGGTGCTGGGTGCTCAGTGCTCAGGGTGCTGGGTGCTCAGTACTCAGGGTGCTAGGTGCTCAGTGCTCGGGGTGCTGGGTGCTCAGTGCTCAGGGTGATCGGTGCTCAGTACTCGGGGTGCTGGGTGCTCAGTACTCATTGTGCTGGGTGCTCAGTGGTCGGGGTGGTCGGTGCTCAGTACTCGGGGTGCTGGGTGCTCATTACTCGGGGTGCTGGGTGCTCAGTGCTCAGGGTGATCTGTTCTCAGTACTCAGGGTGCTGGGTGCTCAGTGCTCGGGGTGCTGGGTGCTCAGTACTCGGGGTGCTCAGTACTCAGGGTGCTGGGTGCTCAGTACTCAGGGTGCTGGGTGCTCAGTGCTCAGGGTGCT
Source organism: Microtus oregoni (assembly GCF_018167655.1). NCBI lineage: Eukaryota > Metazoa > Chordata > Mammalia > Rodentia > Cricetidae > Microtus > Microtus oregoni. Next base: position 28,814 of record NW_024543476.1, on the reverse strand, counting down.
CGGTGCTCTGTACGTTGGGTGCTCAGTACTCAGGGTGCTGGGTGCTCAGTGCTCAGGGTGCTGGGTGCTCAGTACTCAGGGTGCTGGGTGCTCAGTGCTCAGTACTCAGGTTGCTCAGTGCTCAGTGCTCGGGGTGCTGGGTGCTCAGTACTCAGGGTGCTGGGTGCTCAGTACTCAGGGTGCTGGGTGCTCAGTGCTCAGTACTCAGCGTGCTGGGTGCTCAGTGCTCGGGGTGCTGGGTCCTCAGTGCTCAGGGTGCTGGGTGCTCAGTACTCAGGGTGCTGGGTGCTCAGTGCTCGGGGTGCTGGGTCCTCAGTGCTCAGGGTGCTCAATGCTCAGTGCTCGGGGTGCTGGGTGCTCAGTGCTCGGGGTGCTGGGTGCTCAGTGCTCAGGGTGCTGGTTGCTCAGTACTCAGTGTGCTCAGTGCTCAGGGTGCTGGGTGCTCAGAACTCAGGGTGCTGGGTGCTCAGTACTCAGGGTGCTGGGTTCTCAGTACTCAGGGTGCTTGGTGCTCAGTACTCAGGGTGCTGGGTGCTCAGTGCTCAGGGTGCTCGGTGCTCAGTACTCATGGTGCTGGGTGCTTATTCTCGGGGTGCTGGGTGCTCAGTACTCAGGTTGCTCAGTACTCTGGGTGCACGGGGCTCAGTACTCATGGTGCTGAGTGCTCAGTACTCAGGGTGCTCGGTGCCCAGTTCTCAGGGTGCTCGGTGCTCAGTGTTTGGGGTGCTGGGTTCTCAGTACTCAGGGTGCTTGGTGCTCAGTGCTCAGGGTGCTGGGTGCTCAGTACTCAGTGCTCAGGATGCTGGATGCTCATTGCTCAGGGTGCTGGGTGCTCAGTGCTCAGGGTGCTCAGTGCTCAGTGCTCAGTACTCAGGGTGCTGGGTGCTCAGTACTCAGGGTGCTGGGTGCTCAATGCTCGGGGTACCCGGTGCTCAGTGCTCGGGGTGCTCGGTGCTCAGTACTCAGGGTGCTGAGTGCTCAGTGCTCAGGGTGCTGGGTGCTCAGTGCTCAGGGTGCTGGGTGCTCAGTTCTCGGGGAGCTCGGTGCTCAGTACTCAGGGTGCTGGGTGCTCAGTACTCAGGGTGCTCAGTACTCAGTACTCAGTATGCTGGGTGCTCAGTGCTCAGGGTGCTAGGTGCTCAGTGCTCAGCGTGCTTGATGCTCAGTACTCAGGGTGCTGGGTGCTCAGTACTCAGTATGCTGGGTGCTCAGTGCTCGGGGTACCCGGTGCTCAGTGCTCGGGGTGCTCGGTGCTCAGTACTCAGGGTGCTGAGTGCTCATTGCTCAGGGTGCTGGGTGCTCAGTGCTCAGGGTGCTAGGTGCTCAGTGCTCAGCGTGCTTGATGCTCAGTACTCAGGGTGCTGGGTGCTCAGTGCTCAGGGTGCTGGGTGCTCAGTGCTCAAAGTGCTGGGTGCTCAGTACTCAGGGTGCTGGGTGCTCAGTACTCAGGGTGCTGGGTGCTCAGTACTCGGGGTGCTGGGTGCTCAGTGCTCAGGGTGCTGGGTGCTCAGTGCTCAGCGTGCTTGACGCTCAGTACTCAGGGTGCTGGGTGCTCAGTGCTTGGGGTGTTGGGTGCTCAGTACTCAGGGTGCTGGGTGCTCAGTGCTCAGGGTTCTGGGTGCTCAGTGCTCAGGGTGCTGGGAGCTCAGTACTCAGTGCTCAGTTTGCTGGGTGCTCAGTGCTCGGGCTGCAGGGTGCTCAGTGCTCAGGGTGCTGGGTGCTCAGTACTCAGGGTGCTGGGTGCACAGTGCTAGGGGTGCTGGGTGCTCAGTGCTCGGGGTCTGGGTGCTCAGTATTCAGGGTGCTGGGTGCTCAGTACTCAGGGTGCTGGGTGCTCAGTGCTCAGTGTGCTGGGTGCTCAGTTCTCTGGGTGCTGGGTGCTCAGTTCTCAGGGTGCTGGGTGCTCAGTGCTCTGGGTGCTGGGTGCTCAGTGATCGGGGTGGTGGGTGCTGAGTGCTCAGGGTGCTGGGTGCTCAGTGCTCGGGGTGCTCGGTGCTCAGTGCTCAGGGTCCTGGGTGCTCAGGGCTCGGGGTGCTGGGTGCTCAGTGCTCAGTACTCAGGGTGTTGGGTGCTCAGTGCTCAGGGTGCTGGGTGCTCAGTACTCAGCGTGGTGGGTGCTCAGTACTCAGGGTGCTGGGTGCTCAGTGCTCAGGGTGCTGGGTGCTCAGTGCTCAGGGTGCTGGGTGCTCAGTGCTCGGGGAGCTCGGTTCTCAGTACTCAGGGTGCTGGGTGCTCAGTACTCAGTGCTCGGGGTCCTGGGTGCTCGGTGCTCAGGGTGCTGGGTGCTCAGTACTCAGGGTGCTGGGTGCTCATTCTCGGGGTGCTGGGTGTTCAGTGCTCGGGGTGCTTTGTGCTCAGTGCTCGGGGTGCTGGGGGCTCAGTACTCAGGGTGCTCGGTTCTCAGTACTCAGGGTGCTGGGTGCTCAGTGCTCAATGTGCTGGGTGCTCAGTACTCAGGGTGCTGGGTGCTCAGTACTCAGTGCTCGGGGTGCTGGGTGCTCAGTGCTCGGGGTGCTGGGTGGTCAGTGCTCAGTGCTCAGGGTGCTGGATGCTCAGTGCTCAGTGCTCAGGGTGCTGGGTGTTCAGTACTCAGGGTGCTGGGTGCTCAGTACTCAGGGTGATCTCTTCTCAGTACTCAGGGTGCTGGGTGCTCAGTGCTCGGGGTGCTGGGTGCTCAGTACTCGGGGTGCTCAGTACTCAGGGTGCTGGGTGCTCAGTACTCAGGGTGCTGGGTGCTCAGTGGTCGGGGTGGTCGGTGCTCAGTACTCGGGGTGCTGGGTGCTCAGTACTCGGGGTGCTGGGTGCTCAGTGCTCAGGGTGATCTGTTCTCAGTACTCAGGGTGCTGGGTGCTCAGTGCTCGGGGTGCTGGGTGCTCAGTACTCGGGGTGCTCAGTACTCAGGGTGCTGGATGCTCAGTACTCAGGGTGCTGGGTGCTCAGTGGTCGGGGTGGTCGCTGCTCAGTACTCGGGGTGCTGGGTGCTCAGTACTCGGGGTGCTGGGTGCTCAGTGCTCAGGGTGCTGGGTGCTCAGTGCTCGGGGTGCTGGGTGCTCAGTGCTGAGGGTGCTGGCTGCTCAGTGCTCAGGGTGCTGGGTGCTCAATACTCAGGGTGCTAGGTGCTCAGTACTCAGGGTGCTCAGTGCTCAGTACTCAGCATGCTGGGTGCTCAGTGCTCAGGGTCCTCGGTGCTCAGTACTCAGGATGCGCAGTGCTCAGTACTCAGCGTGCTTTGTGCTCAGTGCTCAATGTGATGGGTGATCAGTACTCAGGGTTGCTGGGTGCTCAGTACTCAGGGTGCTGGGTGCTCAGTACTCAGGGTGCTGGGTGCTCAGTGCTCGGGGTGCTCGGTGATCAGTACTCAGGGTGCTGGGTGCTCAGTGCTCAGGGTGCTGGTTACTCAGTACTCAGGGTGCTGGGTGCTCAGTGCTCAGGGTGCTGGGTGCTCAGTGCTCACGGTGCTGGGTGCTCAGTGCTCAGGGTGCTGGGTGCTCAGTCCTCAGGGTGCTGGGTGCTCAGTACTCAGGGTGTTTGGTGCTCAGTACTCAGGGTGCTCAGTGCTCAGTACTCAGGGTGCTGGTTGCTCAGTGCTCGGGGTGCTCGGTGCTCAGTACTCAGGGTGCTTGGTGCTCAGTACTCAGGGTGCTGGGTGCTCAGTACTCAGGGTGCTGGGTTTTCATTATTGGGGTGCTGGGTGCTCAGTACTCAGGGTGCTGGGTGCTCAGTGCTCAGGGTGCTGGGTGCTCAGTACTCAGGGTGCTGGGTGCTCAGTACTCAGGGTGCTCGGTGCTCAGTACTCAGGGTGCTGGGTGCTCAGTGTCCAGGGTGCTGGGTACTCAGTACTCAGGGTGCTGGGTGCTCAGTACTCAGGGTGCTGGGTGCTCAGTGCTCAGGGTGCTGGGTGCTCAGTGCTCAGGGTGCTGGGTGCTCAGTACTCAGGGTGCTGGGTGCTCAGTGCTCAGGGTGATCGGTGCTCAGTACTCAGGGTGCTGGGTGCTCAGTGCTCAGGGTGCTGGGTGCTCAGTGCTCAGGGTGCTGGGTGCTCAGTACTCAGGGTGCTGGTTGCTCAGTGCTCGGGGTGCTGGGTGCTCAGTGCTCAGGGTGATCGGTGCTCAGTACTCAGGGTGCTGGGTGCTCAGTGCTCAGGGTGCTGGGTGCTCAGTCCTCAGGGTGCTCAGTGCTCAGGGTGCTGGGTGCTCAGTGCTCGGGGTGCACGGTGCTCAGTACTCAGTGTGCTGAGTGCTCAGTACTCAGGGTGCTGGGTGCTCAGTACTCATGGTGCTGGGTGCTCAGTACTCAGGGGGCTGGGTGCTCAGTGCTCAGGGTGCTGGGTGCTCAGTGCTCAGGGTGCTGGGTGCTCAGTGCTCGGGGTGCTGGGTGCTCAGTGCTCGGGGTGCTGGGTGGTCAGTGCTCAGTGCTCAGGGTGCTGGGTGCTCAGTACTCAGGGTGCTGGGTGCTCAGTACTCAGGGTGCTGGGTGCTCAGTTCTCAGGGTGCTGGGTGCTCAGTACTCTGGGTGTTGGGTGCTCAGTACTCAGGGTGCTGGGTGCTCAGTGCTTGGGGTGCTGGGTGCTCAGTGCTCAGGGTGCTGGGTGCTCAGTGCTTAGGGTGCTGGGTGCTCAGTACTCAGGGTGCTGGGTGCTCAGTCCTCAGGGTGCTGGGTGCTCAGTTCTCAGGGTGCTGGGTGCTCAGTACTCTGGGTGTTGGGTGCTCAGTTCTCAGGGTGCTGGGTGCTCAGTGCTCGGGGTGCTGAGGGCTCAGTGCTCAGGGTGCTGTGTGCTCAGTGCTCAGGGTGCTGGGTGCTCAGTACTCAGGGTGCTGGGTGCTCAGTCCTCGGGGTGCTCCGTGCTCAGTGCTCAGGGTGCTGGGTGCTCAGTACTCAGGGTGCTCGGTGCTCAGTACTCAAGGTGCTGGATGCTCAGTGCTCAGGGTGCTGGGTGCTCAGTGCTCAGCGTGCTCCGTGCTCAGTGCTCAGGGTGCTGGGTGCTCAGTACTCAGGGTGCTGGGTGCTCAGTACTCAGGGTGCTGGGTGCCCAGTCCTCGGGGTGCTCCGTGCTCAGTGCTCAGGGTGCTGGGTGCTCAGTACTCAGGGTGCTCGGTGCTCAGTACTCACGGTTTTCAGTGCTCAGGGTGCTGGGTGCTCAGTACTCAGGGTGCTCAGTGCTCAGTATTCGGGGTGCTGGGTGCTCAGTACTCAGGGTGCTCAGTGCTCAGTACTCGGGGTGCTGGGTGCTCAGTGCTCAGTGTTCTCAGTGCTCAGTGCTCGGGGTGCTGGGTGCGCAGTGCTCGGGGCGCTGGGTGCTCAGTGCTCGGGGTGCTGGGTGCTCAGTACTCAGGGTGCTGTGTGCTCAGTGCTCAGTACTCAGCGTGCTGGGTGCTCACTGCTCAGAGTGTTTGTGCTCAGTACTCAGGGTCCTGGGTGCTCAGTGCTCAGTGCTCAGGGTGCTCAGTGCTCAGGGTGCTCAGTGCTCAGGGTGCTGGGTGCTCAGGGTGCTGGGTGCTCAGTGCTCGGGGTGCTGGGTGCTCAGTGCTCAGTGCTCAGGGTGCTGGGTGCTCAGTGCTCAGTGCTCAGGGTGCTGGGTGTTCAGTACTCAGGGTGCTCTGTGCTCAGTGCTCAGGGTGCTGGGTGCTCAGTACTCAGGGTGCTGGGTGCTCAGTACTCAGGTTGCTCAGTGCTCAGTGCTCAGGGTGCTGGGTGCTCAGTGCTCAGTGCTCAGGGTGCTGGGTGTTCAGTACTCAGGGTGCTCGGTGCTCAGTGCTCAGGGTGCTGGGTGCTCAGTACTCAGGGTGCTGGGTGCTCAGTACTCAGGGTGCTGGGTGCTCAGTACTCTAGTGCTGGGTGCTCAGTACTCAGGGTGCTGGGTGCTCAGTGCTCAGGGTGCTGGGTGCTCAGTCCTCAGGGTGCTGGGTGCTCAGTACTCAGGGTGTTTGGTGCTCAGTACTCAGGGTGCTCAGTGCTCAGTACTCAGGGTGCTGGTTGCTCAGTGCTCGGGGTGCTCGGTTCTCAGTACTCAGGGTGCTTGGTGCTCAGTACTCAGGGTGCTGGGTGCTCAGTACTCAGGGTGCTGGGTTCTCATTATTGGGGTGCTGGGTGCTCAGTACTCAGGGTGCTGGGTGCTCAGTGCTCAGGGTGCTGGGTGCTCAGTACTCAGGGTGCTGGGTGCTCAGTACTCAGGGTGCTCGGTGCTCAGTACTCAGGGTGCTGGGTGCTCAGTGCTCAGGGTGCTGGGTACTCAGTACTCAGGGTGCTGGGTGCTCAGTGCTCAGGGTGCTGGGTGCTCAGTACTCAGGGTGCTGGGTGCTCAGTACTCAGGGTGCTGGGTGCTCAGTGCTCAGGGTGATCGGTGCTCAGTACTCAGGGTGCTCAGTGCTCAGTGCTCAGGGTGCTGGGTGCTCAGTGCTCAGGGTGCTGGGTGCTCAGTACTCAGGGTGCTAGGTGCTCAGTGCTCGGGGTGCTGGGTGCTCAGTGCTCAGGGTGATCGGTGCTCAGTACTCAGGGTGCTGGGTGCTCAGTGCTCAGGGTGCTGGGTGCTCAGTCCTCAGGGTGCTCAGTGCTCAGGGTGCTGGGTGCTCAGTGCTCGGGTTGCACGGTGCTCAGTACTCAGTGTGCTGAGTGCTCAGTAGTCAGGGTGCTGGGTGCTCAGTACTCATGGTGCTGGGTGCTCTGTACTCAGGGGGCTGGGTGCTCAGTGCTCAGGGTGCTGGGTGCTCAGTGCTCAGGGTGCTGGGTGCTCAGTGCTCGGGGTGCTGGGTGCTCAGTGCTCGGGTTGCTGGGTGGTCAGTGCTCAGTGCTCAGTGTGCTGGGTGCTCAGTACTCAGGGTGCTGGGTGCTCAGTACTCAGGGTGCTGGGTGCTCAGTTCTCAGGGTGCTGGGTGCTCAGTACTCTGGGTGTTGGGTGCTCAGTACTCAGGTTGCTGGGTGCTCAGTGCTTGGGGTGCTGGGTGCTCAGTGCTCAGGGTGCTGGGTGCTCAGTGCTCAGTGCTCAGGGTGCTGGGTGCTCAGTACTCAGGGTGCTGGGTGCTCAGTACTCAGGGTGCTGGGTGCTCAGTTCTCAGGGTGCTGGGTGCTCAGTACTCTGGGTGTTGGGTGCTCAGTACTCAGGGTGCTGGGTGCTCAGTGCTCGGGGTGCTGAGTGCTCAGTGCTCAGGGTGCTGTGTGCTCAGTGCTCAGGGTGCTGGGTGCTCAGTACTCAGGGTGCTGGGTGCTCAGTCCTCGGGGTGCTCCGTGCTCAGTGCTCAGGGTGCTGGGTGCTCAGTAATCAGTGTGCTCGGTGCTCAGTACTCAAGGTGCTGGATGCTCAGTGCTCAGGGTGCTGGGTGCTCAGTCCTCAGGGTGCTCCGTGCTCAGTGCTCAGGGTGCTGGGTGCTCAGTACTCAGGGTGCTCGGTGCTCAGTACTCACGGTTCTCAGTGCTCAGGGTGCTGGGTGCTCAGTACTCAGGGTGCTCAGTGCTCAGTACTCGGGGTGCTGGGTGCTCAGTACTCAGGGTGCTCAGTGCTCAGTACTCGGGGTGCTGGGTGCTCAGTGCTCAGTGTGCTCAGTGCTCAGTGCTCGGGGTGCTGGGTGCTCAGTGCTCGGGGCGCTGGGTGCTCAGTGCTCGGGGTGCTGGGTGCTCAGTACTCAGGGTGCTGTGTGCTCAGTGCTCAGTACTCAGCGTGCTGGGTGCTCAGTGCTCAGTGCTCAGGGTGCTCAGTGCTCAGGGTGCTCAGTGCTCAGGGTGCTGTGTGCTCAGTGCTCGGGGTGTTGGGTGCTCAGTGTTCAGTGCTCAGGGTGCTGGGTGCTCAGTGCTCAGTGCTCAGGGTGCTGGGTGTTCAGTACTCAGGGTGCTCGGTGCTCAGTGCTCAGGGTGCCGGGTGCTCAGTACTCAGGGTGCTGGGTGCTCAGTGCTCGGTGTGCTGGGTGCTCAGTGCTCAGGGTGATCAGTGCTCAGTACTCAGGGTGCTGGGTGCTCAGTACTCAGGGTGCTGGGTGCTCAGTCCTCAGGGTGCTCAGTTCTCAGGGTTCTCGGTGCTCAGTGCTCAGTACGCAGGGTGCTCAGTACTCAGGGTGCTGGGTGCTCAGTGCTCGGTGTGCTGGGTGCTCAGTACTCAGGGTGCTGGGTGCTCAGTACTCTAGTGCTGGGTGCTCAGTACTCAGGGTGCTGGGTGCTCAGTGCTCAGGGTGCTGGGTGCTCAGTCCTCAGGGTGCTGGGTGCTCAGTACTCAGGGTGTTTGGTGCTCAGTACTCAGGGTGCTCAGTGCTCAGTACTCAGGGTGCAGGTTGCTCAGTGCTCGGGGTGCTTGGTGCTCAGTACTCAGGGTGCTTGGTGCTCAGTACTCAGGGTGCTGGGTGCTCAGTACTCAGGGTGCTGGGTTCTCATTATTGGGGTGCTGGGTGCCCAGTACTCAGGGTGCTGGGTGCTCAGTGCTCAGGGTGCTGGGTGCTCAGTACTCAGGGTGCTGGGTGCTCAGTACTCAGGGTGCTCGGTGCTCAGTACTCAGGGTGCTGGGTGCTCAGTGCTCAGGGTGCTGGGTACTCAGTACTCAGGGTGCTGGGTGCTCAGTACTCAGGGTGCTGGGTGCTCAGTGCTCAGGGTGCTGGGTGCTCAGTGCTCAGGGTGCTGGGTGCTCAGTACTCAGGGTGCTGGGTGCTCAGTGCTCAGGGTGATCGGTGCTCAGTACTCAGGGTGCTGGGTGCTCAGTACTCAGGGTGCTGGGTGCTCAGTGCTCGGGGTGCTGGGTGCTCAGTGCTCAGGGTGATCGGTGCTCAGTACTCAGGGTGCTGGGTGCTCAGTGCTCAGGGTGCTGGGTGCTCAGTCCTCAGGGTGCTCAGTGCTCAGGGTGCTGGGTGCTCAGTGCTCGGGGTGCACGGTGCTCAGTACTCAGTGTGCTGAGTGCTCAGTACTCAGGGTGCTGGGTGCTCAGTACTCATGTTGCTGGGTGCTCAGTACTCAGGGGGCTGGGTGCTCAGTGCTCAGGGTGCTGGGAGCTCAGTGCTCACGGTGCTGGGTCCTCAGTACCCTGGGTGCTGGGTGCTCAGTACTCAGGGTGCTGGGTGCTCAGTTCTCAGGGTCCTGGGTGCTCAGTACTCTGGGTGTTGGGTGCTCAGTACTCAGGGTGCTGGGTGCTCAGTGCTTGGGGTGCTGGGTGCTCAGTGCTCAGGGTGCTGGGTGCTCAGTGCTCAGTGCTCAGGGTGCTGGGTGCTCAGTACTCAGGGTGCTGGGTGCTCAGTACTCAGGGTGCTGGGTGCTCAGTTCTCAGGGTGCTGGGTGATCAGTACTCTGGGTGTTGGGTGCTCAGTACTCAGGGTGCTGGGTGCTCAGTGCTCGGGGTGCTGAGTGCTCAGTGCTCAGGGTGCTGTGTGCTCAGTGCTCAGGGTGCTGGGTGCTCAGTCCCCGGGGTGCTCCGTGCTCAGTGCTCAGGGTGCTGGGTGCTCAGTACTCAGGGTGCTGGGTGCTCAGTAGTCACGGTTCTCTGTGCTCAGGGTGCTGGGTGCTCAGTACTCAGGGTGCTCAGTGCTCAGTACTCGGGGTGCTGGGTGCTCAGTACTCAGGGTGCTCAGTGCTCAGTACTCGGTGTGCTGGGTGCTCAGTGCTCAGTGTGCTCAGTGCTCAGTGCTCGGGGTGCTGGGTGCTCAGTACTCAGGGTGCTGTGTGCTCAGTGCTCAGTACTCAGCGTGCTGGGTGCTCAGTGCTCAGTGCTCAGGGTGCTCAGTGCTCAGGGTGCTCAGTGCTCAGGGTGCTGGGTGCTCAGGGTGCTGGGTGCTCAGTGCTCGGGGTGCTGGGTGCTCAGTGCTCAGTGCTCAGGGTGCTGGGTGCTCAGTGCTCAGTGCTCAGGGTGCTGGGTGTTCAGTACTCAGGGTGCTCGGTGCTCAGTGCTCAGGGTGCTGGGTGCTCAGTACTCAGGGTGCTGGGTGCTCAGTGCTCGGTGTGCTGGGTGCTCAGTGCTCAGGGTGATCAGTGCTCAGTACTCAGGGTGCTGGGTGCTCAGTACTCAGGGTGTTGGGTGCTCAGTCCTCAGGGTGCTCAGTTCTCAGGGTGCTCAGTGCTCAGTACTCAGGGTGCTCAGTACTCAGGGTGCTGGGTGCTCAGTGCTCGGGGTGCTGGGTGCTCAGTACTCAGGGTGCTGGGTGCTCAGTACTCGGGGTGCTGGGTGCTCAGTACTCAGGGTGCTGGGTGCTCAGTGCTCGGGGTGCTGGGTGCTCAGTGCTCAGGGTGATCGGTGCTCAGTGCTCAGGGTGCTGGGTGCTCAGTCCTCCGGGTGCTCAGTGCTCAGGGTGCTGGGTGCTCAGTGCTCGCGGTGCTCGGTGCTCAGTACTCAGGGTGCTGAGTGCTCAGTACTCAGGGTGCTGGGTGCTCAGTACTCAGGGTGCTTGGTGCTCAGTACTCAGGGTGCTGGGTGCTCAGTGTTCAGGGTGCTGGGTGCTCAGTGCTCAGCGTGCTGGGTGCTCAGTGCTCGGGGTGCTGGGTGCTCAGGGCTTTGGTGCTGGGTGCTCAGTGCTCAGTGCTCAGGGTGCTGGGTGCTCAGTGCTCAGTGCTCAGGGTGCTGGTTGCTCAGTACTCAGGGTGCTGGGTGCTCAGTACTCAGGGTGCTGGGTTCTCAGTGCTCAGGGTGCTCTGTGCTCAGTACTCAGGGTGCTGGGTGCTCAGTGCTCTGGGTGCTGCGTGCTCAGTGCTCAGGGTGCTGGGTGCTCAGTGCTCAGGGTGCTGGGTGCTCAGTACTCAGGGTGCTGGGTGCTCAGTGCTCGGGGCGCTCGGTGCTCAGTACTCAAGGTGCTGGGTGCTCAGTGCTCAGGGTGCTGGGTACTCAGTCCTCGGGGTGCTCCGTGCTCAGTGATCAGGGTGCTGGGTGCTCAGTACTCAGGGTGCTCGGTGCTCAGTACTCAGGGTTCTCAGTGCTCAGTACTAACGGTGCTGGGTGCTCAGTACTCAGGGTGCTGGGTGCTCAGTGCTCAGGGTGCTGGGTGCTCAGTCCTCAGGGTGCTGGGTGCTCAGTACTCAGGGTGTTTGGTGCTCAGTACTCAGGGTGCTCAGTGCTCAGTACTCAGGGTGCTGGTTGCTCAGTGCTCGGGGTGCTCGGTTCTCAGTACTCAGGGTGCTTGGTGCTCAGTACTCAGGGTGCTGGGTGCTCAGTACTCAGGGTGCTGGGTTCTCATTATTGGCGTGCTGGGTGCTCAGTACTCAGGGTGCTGGGTGCTCAGTGCTCAGGGTGCTGGGTGCTCAGTGCTCAGGGTGCTGGGTGCTCAGTACTCAGGGTGCTGGGTGCTCAGTGCTCAGGGTGCTGGGTGCTCAGTGCTCAGGGTGCTGGGTGCTCAGTACTCAGGGTGCTTGGTGCTCAGTGCTCAGGGTGATCGGTGCTCAGTACTCAGGGTGCTGGGTGCTCAGTGCTCAGGGTGCTGGGTGCTCAGTGCTCAGGGTGCTGGGTGCTCAGTACTCAGGGTGCTAGGTGCTCAGTGCTCGGGGTGCTGGGTGCTCAGTGCTCAGGGTGATCGGTGCTCAGTACTCAGGGTGCTGGGTGCTCAGTGCTCAGGGTGCTGGGTGCTCAGTCCTCAGGGTGCTCAGTGCTCAGGGTGCTGGGTGCTCAGTGCTCGGGTTGCACGGTGCTCAGTACTCAGTGTGCTGAGTGCTCAGTAGTCAGGGTGCTGGGTGCTCAGTACTCATGGTGCTGGGTGCTCAGTACTCAGGGGGCTGGGTGCTCAGTGCTCGGGGTGCTGGGTGCTCAGTGCTCAGGGTGCTGGGTGCTCATTGCTCGGGGTGCTGGGTGCTCAGTGCTCGGGGTGCTGGGTGGTCAGTGCTCAGTGCTCAGTGTGCTGGGTGCTCAGTACTCAGGGTGCTGGGTGCTCAGTGCTCGGTGTGCTCGGTGCTCAGTACTCAGTGCTCAGGGTGCTCAGTGCTCAGTGCTCAGGGTGCTGGGTGTTCAGTACTCAGGGTGCTTGGTGCTCAGTACTCGGGGTGCTGGGTGCTCAGTACTCAGGGTGCTGGGTGCTCAGTATTCAGGGTGCTGGGTGCTCAGTACTCGGGTGCTGGGTGCTCAGTACTCAGGGTGCTGGGTGCTCAGTGCTCGGGGTGCTGGGTGCTCAGTACTCAGGGTGCTGCGTGCTCATTACTCAGGGTGCTGGGTGCTCTGTGCTCGGGGTGCTGGGTGCTCAGTGCTCGCAGTGCTGGGTGCTCAGTGCTCGAGGTGCTCGGTGCTCAGTACTCAGGGTGCTGGGTGCTCAGTCCTCTAGGTGCTCAGTACTCAGGGTGCTGTGTGTTCAGTGCTCAGGGTGCTGGGTGCTCAGTACTCAGGGTGCTCGGTGCTTAGTACTCAGGGTGCTGGGTGCTCAGAACTCAGGGTGCTGGGTGCTCAGTGCTCAGGGTGCTAGGTGCTCAGTGCTCAGGGTGCTGGGTGCTCAGTGCTCAGTGTGCTGGGTGCTCAGTGCTCAGGGTGCTGGGTGCTCGGTGCTCTGGGTGCTGGGTGCTTAGTGCTCGGGGTGCCCGGTGCTCAGTACTCGGGGTGCTCAGTGCTCAGTACTCAGGGTGCTGGGTGCTCAGTGCTCAGGGTGCTGGGTGCTCAGTACTCAGGGTGCTGGGTGCTCGGTGCTCAGTACGCTGGGTGCTCAGTACTCAGGGTGCTGGGTGCTCAGTACTCAGGGTGCTCGGTGCTCAGTGCTCAGGGTGCTGGGTGCTCAGTGCTCGGGGTGCTGAGTTCTTAGTGCTCTGGTTGCTATGTGCTCAGTACTCAGGGTGCTGGGTGCTCAGTGCTCAGTACTCAGGGTGCTGGGTGCTCAGTGCTCAGGGTGCAGGGTGCTTGGTGCTCGGGGTGCTGGGTGCTTAGTGCTCGGGTTGCTGGGTGCTCAGTACTCAGGGTGCTGGGTGCTCAGTGCTCGGGGTGCTGGGTGCTTAGTGCTCAGTACTCAGGGTGCTCTGTGCTCAGTGCTCAGGGTGCTGTGTGCTCAGTGCTCAGGGTGCTGGGTCCTCAGTGCTCAGGGTGCTGGGTGCTCAGTACTCAGGGTGCTGGGTGCTCAGTACTCAGGGTGCTGGGTGCTCTGTGCTCGGGGTGCTGGGTGCTCAGTGCTCGCGGTGCTGGGTGCTCAGTGCTCAGTTTCCTCGGTGCTCAGTACTCAGGGTGCTGGGTGCTCAGTGCTCGAGGTGCTCAGTACTCAGGGTGCTGTGTGTTCAGTGCTCAGTGTGCTGGGTGCTCAGTACTCAGGGTGCTCGGTGCTTAGTACTCAGACTGCTGGGTGCTCAGTACTCCGGGTGCTGGGTGCTCAGTGCTCGGGGTGCTCGGTGCTCAGTGCACAAGGTGCTGGGTGCTCAGTACTCAGGGTGCTCATTGCTCAGGGTGCTGGGTGCTCAGTACTCAGGGTGCTGGGTGCTCAGTGCTCAGGGGGCTCGGTGCTCAGTACGTTGGGTGCTCAGTACTCAGGGTGCTCGGTGCTCAGTACTCGGGGTGCTGGGTGCTCATTAATCAGGGTGATGGGTGCTCAGTACTCAGGGTGCTCAGTGCTTGGGGTGCAGGGTGCTCAGTACTCAGGGTGCTCTGTGCTTGTGGTGCTGGGTGCTCAGTACTCAGGGTGCTGGGTGCTCAGTGCTCAGGGTGTTGGGTGCTAAGTACTCAGGGTGCTGGGTGCTCAGTACTCAGGGTGCTGGGTGCTCAGTGCTCGGGGTGCTGGGTGCTCAGTGCTCGGGGTGCTGGGTGCTCAGTGCTCGGGGTGCTTGGTGCTCAGTGCTCGGGGTGCTGGGTGCTCAGTGCTCGGGGTGCTTGGTGCTCAGTGCTCGGGGTGCTGGGTGCTCAGTGCTCAAGGTGCTGGATGCTCGGTGCTCGGGGTGCTGGGTGCTTAGTGCTCGGGGTGCCCGGTGCTCAGTACTCGGGGTTCTGGGTGCTCAGTGCTCAGGGTACTCGGTGCTCAGTACGTTGGGTGCTCAGTACTCAGGGAGCTGGGTGCTCAGTGCTCAGGGTGCTGGGTGCTCAGTGCTCAGGGTGCTGGGTGCTCAGTGCTCAGGGTGCTGGGTGCTCAGTGCTCAGGGTGCTGGGTGCTCAGTGCTCAGGGTGCTGGGTGCTCGGTGCTCTGGGTGCTGGGTGCTTAGTGCTCGGGGTGCCCGGTGCTCAGTACTCGGCGTGCTCAGTGCTCAGTACTCAGGGTGGTGGGTGCTCAGTGCTCAGGGTGCTGGGTGCTCAGTACTCAGGGTGCTGGGTGCTCGGTGCTCAGTACGCTGGGTGCTCAGTACTCAGGGTGCTGGGTGCTCAGTACTCAGGATGCTCGGTGCTCAGTACTCAGGGTGCTGGGTGCTCAGTGCTCGGGGTGCTGGGTGCTCAGTACTCAGGGTGCTGGGTGCTCAGTGCTCGGGGTGCTCGGTGCTCAGTACGCTGGGTGCTCAGTACTCAGGGTGCTGGGTGCTCAGTACTCAGGGTGCTGGGTGCTTAGTACTCAGGGTGCTGGGTGCTCAGTGCTCGGGGTGCTGGGTGCTCAGTGCTCAGTACTCAGGGTGCTGGGTGCTCAGTGCTCAGGTTGCTGGGTGCTCGGTGCTCAGTACGCTGGGTGCCCAGTACTCAGGGTGCTGGGTGCTCAGTACTCAGGGTGCTCGGTGCTCAGTACTCAGGGTGCTGGGTGCTCAGTGCTCGGGGTGCTGGGTGCTCAGTACTCAGGGTGCTGGGTGCTCAGTGCTCGGGTTGCTCGGTGCTCAGTACGCTGGGTGCTCAGTATTCAGGGTGCTGGGTGCTCAGTACTCAGGGTGCTGGGTGCTCAGTGCTCAGGGTGCTGGGTTCTCAGTGCTCGGGGTGCTCAGTGCTAAGTACTCAGGGTGCTGGGTGCTCAGTACTCAGGGTGCTGGGTGCTCAATACTCAGAGTGCTGGGTGCTCAGTGCTCGTAGTGCTGGGTGCTCTGTGCTCAGGGTGCTCAGTGCTCAGTACTCAGGGTGCTGCGTGCTCATTACTCAGGGTGCTGGGTGCTCAGTGCTCGGGGTGCTGGGTGCTCAGTACGCAGGGTGCTGGGTGCTCAGTGCTCAGGGTGCTCGGTGCTCAGTACTCATGGTGCTGGGTGCTCATTCTCAGGGTGCTGGGTGCTCAGTACTCAGGTTGCTCAGTACTCTGGGTGCTCGGTGCTCAGTACTCATGGTGCTGGCTGCTCAGTACTCAGGGTGCTTGGTGCTCAGTTCTCAGGGTGCTCGGTGCTCAGTGTTTGGTGTGCTGGGTGCTCAGTGCTCGGGGTGCTGGGTGCTCAGTACTCAGGGTGCTGGGTGCTCAGTGCTCGGGGTGCTCGGTGCTCAGTACGCTGGGTGCTCAGTATTCAGGGTGCTGGGTGCTCAGTACTCAGGGTGCTGGGTGCTCAGTGCTCAGGGTGCTGGGTGCTCAGTGCTCGGGGTGCTCAGTGCTAAGTACTCAGGGTGCTGGGTGCTCAGTACTCAGGGTGCTGGGTGCTCAATACTCAGAGTGCTGGGTGCTCAGTGCTCGTAGTGCTGGGTGCTCTGTGCTCAGGGTGCTCAGTGCTCAGTACTCAGGGTGCTGCGTGCTCATTACTCAGGGTGCTGGGTGCTCAGTGCTCGGGGTGCTGGGTGCTCAGTACGCAGGGTGCTGGGTGCTCAGTGCTCAGGGTGCTCGGTGCTCAGTACTCATGGTGCTGGGTGCTCATTCTCAGGGTGCTGGGTGCTCAGTACTCAGGTTGCTCAGTACTCTGGGTGCTCGGTGCTCAGTACTCATGGTGCTGGCTGCTCAGTACTCAGGGTGCTTGGTGCTCAGTTCTCAGGGTGCTCGGTGCTCAGTGTTTGGTGTGCTGGGTGCTCAGTACTCAGGGTGCTGGGTGCTCAGTGCTCATGGTGCTCGGTGCTCAGTGCTCTGGGTGCTGGGTGCTCAGTACTCAGTGCTCAGGATGCTGGGTGCTCAGTGCTCAGGGTGCTGGGTGCTCAGTGCTCAGGGAGCTCAGTGCTCAGTGCTCAGTACTTAGGGTGCTGGGTGCTCAGTACTCAGGGTGCTGGGTGCTCAGTGCTCGGGGTGCCCGGTGCTCAGTGCTCGGGGTGCTCGGTGCTCAGTACTCAGGGTGCTGGGTGCTCAGTACTCACGGTGCTGGGTGCTCAGTGCTCGGGGTGCTGGGTGCTCAGTGCTCGGGTTGCTGGGTGCTCAGTGCTCGGGGTGCTGGGTGCTCAGTACTCAGGGTGCTCAGCGCTCAGTACTCAGGGTGCTGGGTGCTCAGTGCTCGGGGTGCTCGTTGCTCAGTACGTTGGGTGCTCAGTGCTCAGGGTGCTGGCTGCTCAGTGCTCAGGGTGCTGGGTGCTCAGTGCTCAGGGTGCTTGATGCTCAGTACTCATGGTGCTGGGTGCTCAGTGCTCAGGGTGCTGGGTGCTCAGTGCTCAGGGTGCTGGGTGCTCAGTACTCAGGGTGCTGGGTGCTCAGTACTCGGGGTGCTGGGTGCTCAGTGCTCAGCGTGCTGGGTGCTCAGTACTCAGGGTGCTCGGTGCTCAGTGCTTGGGGTGCTGGGTGCTCAGTACTCAGGGTGCTGGGTGCTCAGTTCTCAGGGTGCTGCGTGCTCAGTGCTCAGGGTGATGGGTGCTCAGTACTCAGTGCTCAGGATGCTCCGTGCTCAGTGCTCGGGCCGCTGGGTGCTCAGTGCTCAGGGTGCTGGGTGCTCAGTACTCAGGGTGCTGGGTTCTCAGTACTCAGGGTGCTGGGTGCACAGTGCTAGGGGTGCTGGGTGCTCAGTGCTCGGGGTCTGGGTGCTCAGTACTCAGGGTGCTGGGTGCTCAGTACTCAGGGTGCTGGGTGCTCAGTGCTCAGGGTGCTGGGTGCTCAGTGCTCTGGGTGCTGGGTGCTCAGTGCTCAGGGTGCTGGGTGCTCAGTGCTCAGGGTGCTGGGTGCTCAGTGCTCGGGGTGCTGGGTGCTGAGTGCTCAGGGTGCTGGGTGCTCAGTGCTCGGGGTGCTCGGTGCTCAGTACACAGGGTGCTAGGTGCTCAGTGCTCGGGGTGCTGGGTGCTCAGTGCTCAGTACTCAGGGTGCTGGGTGCTCAGTGCTCTGGGTGCTGGGTGCTCAGTACTCAGGGTGCTGGGTGCTCAGTGCTCAGGGTGCTGGGTGCTCAGTGCTCAGGGTGCTGGGTGCTCAGTGATCGGGGTGCTGGGTGCTCAGTACTCAGGGTGCTCAGTGCTCGGGGAGCTCGGTGCTCAGTACTCAGGGTGCTGGGTGCTCAGTACACAGTGCTCGGGGTCCTGGGTGCTCCGTGCTCGGGGTGCTGGGTGCTCAGTGCTCTGGGTGCTTAGTGCTCAGTACTCAGGGTGCTGGGTGCTCAGTACTCAGGGTGCTCAGTGCTCGGGGTGCTGGGTGCTCAGTGCTCAGGGTGATCGGTGCTCAGTACTCAGGATGCTGGGTGCTCAGTACTCAGGGTGCTGGGTGCTCAGTACTCAGGGTGCTGGTTGCTCAGTCCTCAGGGTGCTCAGTGCTCAGGGTGCTGGGTGATCAGTGCTCGGGGTGTTCGGTGCTCAGTACTCAGGGTGCTGAGTGCCCAGTACTCAGGGTGCTGGGTGCTCAGTACTCAGGGTGCTCATTGCTCAGGGTGCTGGGTGCTCAGTACTCAGGGTGCTGGGTGCTCAGTCCTCAGGGTGCTGGGTGCTCAGTACGTTGGGTGCTCAGTACTCAGGGTGCTCGGTGCTCAGTACTCGGGGTGCTGGGTGCTCATTAATCAGGGTGCTGGGTGCTCAGTACTCAGGGTGCTCAGTGCTTGGGGTGCAGGGTGCTCAGTACTCAGGGTGCTCTGTGCTTGGGGTGCTGGGCGCTCAGTACTCAGGGTGCTGGGTGCTCAGTGCTCAGGGTGTTGGGTGCTCAGTACTCAGGGTGCTGGGTGCTCAGTACTCAGGGTGCTGGGTGCTCAGTGCTCGGGGTGCTGGGTGCTCAGTGCTCGGGGTGCTGGGTGCTCAGTGCTCGGGGTGCTCGGTGCTCAGTGCTCGGGGTGCTGGGTGCTCAGTGCTCAGTACTCAGGGTGCTGGGTGCTCAGTGCTCAGGTTGCTGGGTGCTCGGTGCTCAGTACGCTGGGTGCTCAGTACTCAGGGTGCTGGATGCTCAGTACTCAGGGTGCTCGGTGCTCAGTTCTCAGGGTGCTGGGTGCTCAGTGCTCGGGGTGCTGGGTGCTCAGTACTCAGGGTGCTGGGTGCTCAGTGCTCGGGGTGCTCGGTGCTCAGTACGCTGGGTGCTCAGTATTCAGGGTGCTGGGTGCTCAGTACTCAGGGTGCTGGGTGCTCAGTGCTCAGGGTGCTGGGTGCTCAGTGCTCGGGGTGCTCAGTGCTAAGTACTCAGGGTGCTGGGTGCTCAGTACTCAGGGTGCTGGGTGCTCAGTACTCAGAGTGCTGGGTGCTCAGTGCTCGTAGTGCTGGGTGCTCAGTGCTCAGGGTGCTCAGTGCTCAGTACTCAGGGTGCTGGGTGCTCATTACTCAGGGTGCTGGGTGCTCAGTGCTCGGGGTGCTGGGTGCTCAGTACTCAGGGTGCTGGGTGCTCAGTGCTCAGGGTGCTCGGTGCTCAGTACTCATGTTGCTGGGTGCTCATTCTCAGGGTGCTGGGTGCTCAGTACTCAGGTTGCTCAGTACTCTGGGTGCTCGGTGCTCAGTACTCATGGTGCTGGCTGCTCAGTACTCAGGGTGCTCGGTGCTCAGTTCTCAGGGTGCTCGGTGCTCAGTGTTTGGTGTGCTGGGTGCTCAGTACTCAGGGTGCTGGGTGCTCAGTGCTCATGGTGCTCGGTGCTCAGTGCTCTGGGTGCTGGGTGCTCAGTACTCAGTGCTCAGGATGCTGGGTGCTCAGTGCTCAGGGTGCTGGGTGCTCAGTGCTCAGGGAGCTCAGTGCTCAGTGCTCAGTACTTAGGGTGCTGGGTGCTCAGTACTCAGGGTGTTGGGTGCTCAGTGCTCGGGGTGCCCGGTGCTCAGTGCTCTGGGTGCTCGGTGCTCAGTACTCAGGGTGCTGGGTGCTCAGTACTCACGGTGCTGGGTGCTCAGTGCTCGGGGTGCTGGGTGCTCAGTGCTCGGGGTGCTGGGTGCTCAGTGCTCGGGGTGCTGGGTGCTCAGTACTCAGGGTGCTCAGCGCTCAGTACTCAGGGTGCTGGGTGCTCAGTGCTCGGGGTGCTCGTTGCTCAGTACGTTGGGTGCTCAGTGCTCAGGGTGCTGGGTGCTCAGTGCTCAGGGTGCTTGATGCTCAGTACTCAGGGTGCTGGGTGCTCAGTGCTCAGGGTGCTGGGTGCTCAGTGCTCAGGGTGCTGGGTGCTCAGTGCTCAGGGTGCTGGGTGCTCAGTACTCGGGGTGCTGGGTGCTCAGTACTCGGGGTGCTGGGTGCTCAGTGCTCAGCGTGCTGGGTGCTCAGTACTCAGGGTGCTCGGTGCTCAGTGCTTGGGGTGCTGGGTGCTCAGTACTCAGGGTGCTGGGTGCTCAGTTCTCAGGGTGCTGCGTGCTCAGTGCTCAGGGTGATGGGTGCTCAGTACTCAGTGCTCAGGATGCTGGGTGCTCAGTGCTCGGGCCGCTGGGTGCTCAGTGCTCAGTGTGCTGGGTGCTCAGTACTCAGGGTGCTGGGTTCTCAGTACTCAGGGTGCTGGGTGCACAGTGCTAGGGGTGCTGGGTGCTCAGTGCTCGGGGTCTGGGTGCTCAGTACTCAGGGTGCTGGGTGCTCAGTACTCAGGGTGCTGGGTGCTCAGTGCTCAGGGTGCTGGGTGCTCAGTGCTCTGGGTGCTGGGTGCTCAGTGCTCAGGGTGCTGGGTGCTCAGTGCTCAGGGTGCTGGGTGCTCAGTGCTCAGGGTGCTGGGTGCTGAGTGCTCAGGGTGCTGGGTGCTCAGTGCTCAGGGTGCTCGGTGCTCAGTACACAGGGTGCTAGGTGCTCAGTGCTCGGGGTGCTGGGTGCTCAGTGCTCAGTACTCAGGGTGCTGGGTGCTCAGTGCTCGGGGTGCTGGGTGCTCAGTACTCAGGGTGCTGGGTGCTCAGTGCTCAGGGTGCTGGGTGCTCAGTGCTCAGGGTGCTGGGTGCTCAGTGATCGGGGTGCTGGGTGCTCAGTACTCAGGGTGCTCAGTGCTCGGGGAGCTCGGTGCTCAGTACTCAGGGTGCTGGGTGCTCAGTACTCAGTGCTCGGGGTCCTGGGTGCTCCGTGCTCGGGGTGCTGGGTGCTCAGTGCTCTGGGTGCTTAGTGCTCAGTACTCAGGGTGCTGGGCGCTCAGTACTCAGGGTGCTCAGTGCTCGGGGTGCTGGGTGCTCAGTACTCAGGGTGCTGGGTGCTCAGTATTCAGGGTGCTCAGTGCTCGGGGTGCTGGGTGCTCAGTGCTCAGGGTGATCGGTGCTCAGTACTCAGGATGCTGGGTGCTCAGTACTCAGGGTGCTGGGTGCTCAGTACTCAGGGTGCTGGTTGCTCAGTCCTCAGGGTGCTCAGTGCTCAGGGTGCTGGGTGATCAGTGCTCGGGGTGCTCGGTGCTCAGTACTCAGGGTGCTGAGTGCCCAGTACTCAGGGTGCTGGGTGCTCAGTACTCAGGGTGCTCATTGCTCAGGGTGCTGGTTGCTCAGTACTCAGGGTGCTGGGTGCTCAGTGCTCAGGGTGCTCGGTGCTCAGTACGTTGGGTGCTCAGTACTCAGGGTGCTCGGTGCTCAGTACTCGGGGTGCTGGGTGCTCATTAATCAGGGTGCTGGGTGCTCAGTACTCAGGGTGCTCAGTGCTTGGGGTGCAGGGTGCTCAGTACTCAGGGTGCTCTGTGCTTGGGGTGCTGGGTGCTCAGTACTCAGGGTGCTGGGTGCTCAGTGCTCAGGGTGTTGGGTGCTCAGTACTCAGGGTGCTGGGTGCTCAGTACTCAGGGTGCTGGGTGCTCAGTGCTCGGGGTGCTGGGTGCTCAGTGCTCGGGGTGCTGGGTGCTCAGTGCTCGGGGTGCTGGGTGCTCAGTGCTCAGGGTGCTGGGTGCTCAGTGCTCGGGGTGCTGGGTGCTCAGTGCTCGGGGTGCTTGGTGCTCAGTGCTCGGGGTGCTGGGTTCTCAGTGCTCAGTGTGCTGGGTGCTCGGTGCTCGGGGTGCTGGGTGCTTAGTGCTCGGGGTGCCCGGTGCTCAGTACTCGGGGTTCTGGGTGCTCAGTGCTCAGGGTACTCGGTGCTCAGTACGTTGGGTGCTCAGTACTCAGGGTGCTGGGTGCTCAGTGCTCAGGGTGCTAGGTGCTCAGTGCTCAGGGTGCTGGGTGCTCAGTGCTCAGGGTGCTGGGTGCTCAGTGCTCAGGGTGCTGGGTGCTCGGTGCTCTGGGTGCTGGGTGCTTAGTGCTCGGGGTGCCCGGTGCTCAGTACTCGGGGTGCTCAGTGCTCAGTACTCAGGGTGCTGGGTGCTCAGTGCTCAGGGTGCTGGGTGCTCAGTACTCAGGGTGCTGGGTGCTCGGTGCTCAGTACGCAGTGTGCTCAGTACTCAGGGTGCTGGGTGCTCAGTACTCAGGGTGCTCGGTGCTCAGTGCTCAGGGTGCTAGGTGCTCGGTGCTCGGGGTGCTTGGTGCTTAGTGCTCGGGTTGCTGGGTGCTCAGTACTCAGGGTGCTGGGTGCTAAGTGCTCAGTACTCAGGGTGCTGGGTGCTCAGTGCTCAGGGTTCTGGGTGCTCAGTGCTCAGGGTGCTGGGTGCTCGGAGCTCTGGGTGCTGGGTGCTTAGTGCTCGGGTTGCTGGGTGCTCAGTACTCAGGGTGCTGGGTGCTCAGTGCTCGGGGTGCTGGGTGCTCAGTGCTCAGTACTCAGGGTGCTGGGTGCTCAGTGCTCTGGGTGCTGGGTGCTCAGTACTCAGGGTGCTGGGTGCTCAGTGCTCAGGGTGCTGGGTGCTCAGTACTCAGGGTGCTGGGTGCTCAGTGCTCAGGGTGCTGGGTGCTCAGTGCTCAGGGTGCTGGGTGCTCAGTGCTCAGGGTGCTGGGTGCTCGGTGCTCTGGGTGCTGGGTGCTTAGTGCTCGGGGTGCCCGGTGCTCAGTACTCGGCGTGCTCAGTGCTCAGTACTCAGGGTGGTGGGTGCTCAGTGCTCAGGGTGCTGGGTGCTCAGTACTCAGGGTGCTGGGTGCTCGGTGCTCAGTACGCTGGGTGCTCAGTACTCAGGGTGCTGGGTGCTCAGTACTCAGGATGCTCGGTGCTCAGTACTCAGGGTGCTGGGTGCTCAGTGCTCGGGGTGCTGGGTGCTCAGTACTCAGGGTGCTGGGTGCTCAGTGCTCGGGGTGCTCGGTGCTCAGTACGCTGGGTGCTCAGTACTCAGGGTGCTGGGTGCTCAGTACTCAGGGTGCTGGGTGCTTAGTACTCATGGTGCTGGGTGCTCAGTGCTCGGGGTGCTGGGTGCTCAGTGCTCAGTACTCAGGGTGCTGGGTGCTCAGTGCTCAGGTTGCTGGGTGCTCGGTGCTCAGTACGCTGGGTGCCCAGTACTCAGGGTGCTGGGTGCTCAGTACTCAGGGTGCTCGGTGCTCAGTACTCAGGGTGCTGGGTGCTCAGTGCTCGGGGTGCTGGGTGCTCAGTACTCAGGGTGCTGGGTGCTCAGTGCTCGGGGTGCTCGGTGCTCAGTACGCTGGGTGCTCAGTATTCAGGGTGCTGGGTGCTCAGTACTCAGGGTGCTGGGTGCTCAGTGCTCAGGGTGCTGGGTGCTCAGTGCTCGGGGTGCTCAGTGCTAAGTACTCAGGGTGCTGGGTGCTCAGTACTCAGGGTGCTGGGTGCTCAATACTCAGAGTGCTGGGTGCTCAGTGCTCGTAGTGCTGGGTGCTCTGTGCTCAGGGTGCTCAGTGCTCAGTACTCAGGGTGCTGCGTGCTCATTACTCAGGGTGCTGGGTGCTCAGTGCTCGGGGTGCTGGGTGCTCAGTACGCAGGGTGCTGGGTGCTCAGTGCTCAGGGTGCTCGGTGCTCAGTACTCATGGTGCTGGGTGCTCATTCTCAGGGTGCTGGGTGCTCAGTACTCAGGTTGCTCAGTACTCTGGGTGCTCGGTGCTCAGTACTCATGGTGCTGGCTGCTCAGTACTCAGGGTGCTTGGTGCTCAGTTCTCAGGGTGCTCGGTGCTCAGTGTTTGGTGTGCTGGGTGCTCAGTACTCAGGGTGCTGGGTGCTCAGTGCTCATGGTGCTCGGTGCTCAGTGCTCTGGGTGCTGGGTGCTCAGTACTCAGTGCTCAGGATGCTGGGTGCTCAGTGCTCAGGGTGCTGGGTGCTCAGTGCTCAGGGAGCTCAGTGCTCAGTGCTCAGTACTTAGGGTGCTGGGTGCTCAGTACTCAGGGTGCTGGGTGCTCAGTGCTCGGGGTGCCCGGTGCTCAGTGCTCGGGGTGCTCGGTGCTCAGTACTCAGGGTGCTGGGTGCTCAGTACTCACGGTGCTGGGTGCTCAGTGCTCGGGGTGCTGGGTGCTCAGTGCTCGGGTTGCTGGGTGCTCAGTGCTCGGGGTGCTGGGTGCTCAGTACTCAGGGTGCTCAGCGCTCAGTACTCAGGGTGCTGGGTGCTCAGTGCTCGGGGTGCTCGTTGCTCAGTACGTTGGGTGCTCAGTGCTCAGGGTGCTGGCTGCTCAGTGCTCAGGGTGCTGGGTGCTCAGTGCTCAGGGTGCTTGATGCTCAGTACTCAGGGTGCTGGGTGCTCAGTGCTCAGGGTGCTGGGTGCTCAGTGCTCAGGGTGCTGGGTGCTCAGTACTCAGGGTGCTGGGTGCTCAGTACTCGGGGTGCTGGGTGCTCAGTGCTCAGCGTGCTGGGTGCTCAGTACTCAGGGTGCTCGGTGCTCAGTGCTTGGGGTGCTGGGTGCTCAGTACTCAGGGTGCTGGGTGCTCAGTTCTCAGGGTGCTGCGTGCTCAGTGCTCAGGGTGATGGGTGCTCAGTACTCAGTGCTCAGGATGCTCCGTGCTCAGTGCTCGGGCCGCTGGGTGCTCAGTGCTCAGGGTGCTGGGTGCTCAGTACTCAGGGTGCTGGGTTCTCAGTACTCAGGGTGCTGGGTGCACAGTGCTAGGGGTGCTGGGTGCTCAGTGCTCGGGGTCTGGGTGCTCAGTACTCAGGGTGCTGGGTGCTCAGTACTCAGGGTGCTGGGTGCTCAGTGCTCAGGGTGCTGGGTGCTCAGTGCTCTGGGTGCTGGGTGCTCAGTGCTCAGGGTGCTGGGTGCTCAGTGCTCAGGGTGCTGGGTGCTCAGTGCTCGGGGTGCTGGGTGCTGAGTGCTCAGGGTGCTGGGTGCTCAGTGCTCGGGGTGCTCGGTGCTCAGTACACAGGGTGCTAGGTGCTCAGTGCTCGGGGTGCTGGGTGCTCAGTGCTCAGTACTCAGGGTGCTGGGTGCTCAGTGCTCTGGGTGCTGGGTGCTCAGTACTCAGGGTGCTGGGTGCTCAGTGCTCAGGGTGCTGGGTGCTCAGTGCTCAGGGTGCTGGGTGCTCAGTGATCGGGGTGCTGGGTGCTCAGTACTCAGGGTGCTCAGTGCTCGGGGAGCTCGGTGCTCAGTACTCAGGGTGCTGGGTGCTCAGTACACAGTGCTCGGGGTCCTGGGTGCTCCGTGCTCGGGGTGCTGGGTGCTCAGTGCTCTGGGTGCTTAGTGCTCAGTACTCAGGGTGCTGGGCGCTCAGTACTCAGGGTGCTCAGTGCTCGGGGTGCTGGGTGCTCAGTACTCAGGGTGCTGGGTGCTCAGTACTCAGGGTGCTCAGTGCTCGGGGTGCTGGGTGCTCAGTGCTCAGGGTGATCGGTGCTCAGTACTCAGGATGCTGGGTGCTCAGTACTCAGGGTGCTGGGTGCTCAGTACTCAGGGTGCTGGTTGCTCAGTCCTCAGGGTGCTCAGTGCTCAGGGTGCTGGGTGATCAGTGCTCGGGGTGCTCGGTGCTCAGTACTCAGGGTGCTGAGTGCCCAGTACTCAGGGTGCTGGGTGCTCAGTACTCAGGGTGCTCATTGCTCAGGGTGCTGGTTGCTCAGTACTCAGGGTGCTGGGTGCTCAGTGCTCAGGGTGCTCGGTGCTCAGTACGTTGGGTGCTCAGTACTCAGGGTGCTCGGTGCTCAGTACTCGGGGTGCTGGGTGCTCATTAATCAGGGTGCTGGGTGCTCAGTACTCAGGGTGCTCAGTGCTTGGGGTGCAGGGTGCTCAGTACTCAGGGTGCTCTGTGCTTGGGGTGCTGGGTGCTCAGTACTCAGGGTGCTGGGTGCTCAGTGCTCAGGGTGTTGGGTGCTCAGTACTCAGGGTGCTGGGTGCTCAGTACTCAGGGTGCTGGGTGCTCAGTGCTCGGGGTGCTGGGTGCTCAGTGCTCGGGGTGCTGGGTGCTCAGTGCTCGGGGTGCTGGGTGCTCAGTGCTCAGGGTGCTGGGTGCTCAGTGCTCGGGGTGCTGGGTGCTCAGTGCTCGGGGTGCTTGGTGCTCAGTGCTCGGGGTGCTGGGTTCTCAGTGCTCAGTGTGCTGGGTGCTCGGTGCTCGGGGTGCTGGGTGCTTAGTGCTCGGGGTGGCCCGGTGCTCAGTACTCGGGGTTCTGGGTGCTCAGTGCTCAGGGTACTCGGTGCTCAGTACGTTGGGTGCTCAGTACTCAGGGTGCTGGGTGCTCAGTGCTCAGGGTGCTAGGTGCTCAGTGCTCAGGGTGCTGGGTGCTCAGTGCTCAGGGTGCTGGGTGCTCAGTGCTCAGGGTGCTGGGTGCTCGGTGCTCTGGGTGCTGGGTGCTTAGTGCTCGGGGTGCCCGGTGCTCAGTACTCGGGGGTGCTCAGGTGCTCAGTACTCAGGGTGCTGGGTGCTCAGTGCTCAGGGTGCTGGGTGCTCAGTACTCAGGGTGCTGGGTGCTCGGTGCTCAGTACGCAGTGTGCTCAGTACTCAGGGTGCTGGGTGCTCAGTACTCAGGGTGCTCGGTGCTCAGTGCTCAGGGTGCTAGGTGCTCGGTGCTCGGGGTGCTTGGTGCTTAGTGCTCGGGTTGCTGGGTGCTCAGTACTCAGGGTGCTGGGTGCTAAGTGCTCAGTACTCAGGGTGCTGGGTGCTCAGTGCTCAGGGTTCTGGGTGCTCAGTGCTCAGGGTGCTGGGTGCTCGGAGCTCTGGGTGCTGGGTGCTTAGTGCTCGGGTTGCTGGGTGCTCAGTACTCAGGGTGCTGGGTGCTCAGTGCTCGGGGGTGCTGGGTGCTCAGTGCTCAGTACTCAGGGTGCTGGGTGCTCAGTGCTCTGGGTGCTGGGTGCTCAGTACTCAGGGTGCTGGGTGCTCAGTGCTCAGGGTGCTGGGTGCTCAGTACTCAGGGTGCTGGGTGCTCAGTGCTCAGGGTGCTGGGTGCTCAGTGCTCAGGGTGCTGGGTGCTCAGTGCTCAGGGTGCTGGGTGCTCGGTGCTCTGGGTGCTGGGTGCTTAGTGCTCGGGGTGCCCGGTGCTCAGTACTCGGCGTGCTCAGTGCTCAGTACTCAGGGTGGTGGGGTGCTCAGTGCTCAGGGTGCTGGGTGCTCAGTACTCAGGGTGCTGGGTGCTCGGTGCTCAGTACGCTGGGTGCTCAGTACTCAGGGTGCTGGGTGCTCAGTACTCAGGATGCTCGGTGCTCAGTACTCAGGGTGCTGGGTGCTCAGTGCTCGGGGTGCTGGGTGCTCAGTACTCAGGGTGCTGGGTGCTCAGTGCTCGGGGTGCTCGGTGCTCAGTACGCTGGGTGCTCAGTACTCAGGGTGCTGGGTGCTCAGTACTCAGGGTGCTGGGTGCTTAGTACTCATGGTGCTGGGTGCTCAGTGCTCGGGGTGCTGGGTGCTCAGTGCTCAGTACTCAGGGTGCTGGGTGCTCAGTGCTCAGGTTGCTGGGTGCTCGGTGCTCAGTACGCTGGGTGCCCAGTACTCAGGGTGCTGGGTGCTCAGTACTCAGGGTGCTCGGTGCTCAGTACTCAGGGTGCTGGGTGCTCAGTGCTCGGGGTGCTGGGTGCTCAGTACTCAGGGTGCTGGGTGCTCAGTGCTCGGGGTGCTCGGTGCTCAGTACGCTGGGTGCTCAGTATTCAGGGTGCTGGGTGCTCAGTACTCAGGGTGCTGGGTGCTCAGTGCTCAGGGTGCTGGGTGCTCAGTGCTCGGGGGTGCTCAGTGCTAAGTACTCAGGGTGCTGGGTGCTCAGTACTCAGGGTGCTGGGTGCTCAATACTCAGAGTGCTGGGTGCTCAGTGCTCGTAGTGCTGGGTGCTCTGTGCTCAGGGTGCTCAGTGCTCAGTACTCAGGGTGCTGCGTGCTCATTACTCAGGGTGCTGGGTGCTCAGTGCTCGGGGTGCTGGGTGCTCAGTACGCAGGGTGCTGGGTGCTCAGTGCTCAGGGTGCTCGGTGCTCAGTACTCATGGTGCTGGGTGCTCATTCTCAGGGTGCTGGGTGCTCAGTACTCAGGTTGCTCAGTACTCTGGGTGCTCGGTGCTCAGTACTCATGGTGCTGGCTGCTCAGTACTCAGGGTGCTTGGTGCTCAGTTCTCAGGGGTGCTCGGTGCTCAGTGTTTGGTGTGCTGGGTGCTCAGTACTCAGGGTGCTGGGTGCTCAGTGCTCATGGTGCTCGGTGCTCAGTGCTCTGGGTGCTGGGTGCTCAGTACTCAGTGCTCAGGATGCTGGGTGCTCAGTGCTCAGGGTGCTGGGTGCTCAGTGCTCAGGGAGCTCAGTGCTCAGTGCTCAGTACTTAGGGTGCTGGGTGCTCAGTACTCAGGGTGCTGGGTGCTCAGTGCTCGGGGTGCCCGGTGCTCAGTGCTCGGGGTGCTCGGTGCTCAGTACTCAGGGTGCTGGGTGCTCAGTACTCACGGTGCTGGGTGCTCAGTGCTCGGGGTGCTGGGTGCTCAGTGCTCGGGTTGCTGGGTGCTCAGTGCTCGGGGTGCTGGGTGCTCAGTACTCAGGGTGCTCAGCGCTCAGTACTCAGGGTGCTGGGTGCTCAGTGCTCGGGGTGCTCGTTGCTCAGTACGTTGGGTGCTCAGTGCTCAGGGTGCTGGCTGCTCAGTGCTCAGGGTGCTGGGTGCTCAGTGCTCAGGGTGCTTGATGCTCAGTACTCAGGGTGCTGGGTGCTCAGTGCTCAGGGTGCTGGGTGCTCAGTGCTCAGGGTGCTGGGTGCTCAGTACTCAGGGGTGCTGGGTGCTCAGTACTCGGGGTGCTGGGTGCTCAGTGCTCAGCGTGCTGGGTGCTCAGTACTCAGGGTGCTCGGTGCTCAGTGCTTGGGGTGCTGGGTGCTCAGTACTCAGGGTGCTGGGTGCTCAGTTCTCAGGGTGCTGCGTGCTCAGTGCTCAGGGTGATGGGTGCTCAGTACTCAGTGCTCAGGATGCTCCGTGCTCAGTGCTCGGGCCGCTGGGTGCTCAGTGCTCAGGGTGCTGGGTGCTCAGTACTCAGGGTGCTGGGTTCTCAGTACTCAGGGTGCTGGGTGCACAGTGCTAGGGGTGCTGGGTGCTCAGTGCTCGGGGTCTGGGTGCTCAGTACTCAGGGTGCTGGGTGCTCAGTACTCAGGGTGCTGGGGTGCTCAGTGCTCAGGGTGCTGGGTGCTCAGTGCTCTGGGTGCTGGGTGCTCAGTGCTCAGGGTGCTGGGTGCTCAGTGCTCAGGGTGCTGGGTGCTCAGTGCTCGGGGTGCTGGGTGCTGAGTGCTCAGGGTGCTGGGTGCTCAGTGCTCGGGGTGCTCGGTGCTCAGTACACAGGGTGCTAGGTGCTCAGTGCTCGGGGTGCTGGGTGCTCAGTGCTCAGTACTCAGGGTGCTGGGTGCTCAGTGCTCTGGGTGCTGGGTGCTCAGTACTCAGGGTGCTGGGTGCTCAGTGCTCAGGGTGCTGGGTGCTCAGTGCTCAGGGTGCTGGGTGCTCAGTGATCGGGGTGCTGGGTGCTCAGTACTCAGGGTGCTCAGTGCTCGGGGAGCTCGGTGCTCAGTACTCAGGGTGCTGGGTGCTCAGTACACAGTGCTCGGGGTCCTGGGTGCTCCGTGCTCGGGGTGCTGGGTGCTCAGTGCTCTGGGTGCTTAGTGCTCAGTACTCAGGGTGCTGGGTGCTCAGTACTCAGGGTGCTCAGTG